>NW_027508291.1:20000-22500 GCF_947623445.1 Clavelina lepadiformis
TCCTATTCCATTATTCCATGCACCATTATTCAGGCGAACCGCCTGCTTTGAACACTCTAATTTTTTCAAAGTAAACGTTCCGGCCGCCGCCAACACTCAGTCAAGAGCACCGACGGTGAACCGAAGGTGAGGCCGGGCACGCCAGTACACGCCTTGCGACGGACCGACGGCCCGAGCCCAAAATCCAACTACGAGCTTTTTAACCGCAACAACTTAAATATACACTTTTGGAGCTGGAATTACCGCGGCTGCTGGCACCAGACTTGCCCTCCAATGGATACTCGTTAAAAGTTTTAGAGTGTACTCATTCCAATTACAGGGCCTCGTTAGAGTCCTGCATTGTTATTTTTCGTCACTACCTCCCCGCGTCGGGAATGGGTAATTTGCGCGCCTGCTGCCTTCCTTGGAAGTGGTAGCCGTTTCTCAGGCTCCCTCTCCGGAATCGAACCCTGATTCCCCGTCACCCGTAAGAACCTCGGTAGGCAGATACCGTACCGACGAAAGTTGATAGGGCAGACACTTGAATGATTTGTCGCCGGTGCAAGACCGTGCGATCCGCAAAGTTATCCAGAGTCACCAACGAGCACGGGCCGAGGCCCGGTCGGTTTTTGGTCTGATAAATGCACGCCTCCGTGAGTCGGCGCTTTTCGCATGTATTAGCTCTAGAATTACCACAGTTATCCAAGTAACACGTACGATCAAATGAACCATAACTGATTTAATGAGCCATTCGCAGTTTCACTGTACGAGAGCTCGTACTTACACTTGCATGGCTTAATCTTTGAGACAAGCATATGACTACTGGCAGGATCAACCAGGTAGCTATTCGCAGCAAACGAGGCTGCTGCGGGACGACGGGCGCCCCGCGTTTCTTTTCACACGTTCTCCGTGTACATCGCTACTCAAACACTACGCTCGCGGCTTGCACGAGCTCCGAAAACCGTCGATTCCGGACGCTGCCCGGCGATTCGAGTGCAATACTCGCGCCGAGGCACGCCGATAGCTTGCCACTGGATCCGACAGACCGCTCAAAACCCCGGCTAAGCATGGGCGACCGCGCGAACAGCATTACATCTGCCCATCGTGCCCGACGCCAACCGAGATCGATTCTGCTTCGATTCGCACTCGCGCGCGCATTCGCTCACTACGACTGCCTGCTCCCTCATAGTAGTCACAGAATCCTGCATCGCCATGGTACCCCAGAACGGCCTCGGGATCGCGCGACCTCGCGGCCGGATTTGGAGTTTGGGAAGGTGCGTGGCCGCTTGCCGTGGCCGCCGAACCGCGCCCCGGCCGGGCACTGCGCGCAACTCGAACGTTTGGACTCTGAAAATATTTCCCAACGTTTGGACTTTAACTTTTTGTCGAGACTTGAAAAAATTTCAGAGTCCAAACATCGACCCGCGGCAAAAACTTTTCCGAGGTCGAAAAATCCGCGCTCGGTCAAGAGAATATGCGCGGCCTGGGCGTTTGGACTCTAACATTTTTTGGAGTGGATGGGAAAAATTTTCAGAGTCCAAAACACCGACCCGCGCGTGATGCTCTCCCGAGTTCGGAAAATCCGCGCCAGGTGAAAGCTATGCGCGCGACCTGGTCGTTTGGACTCTAAAAAATGTTCAAGTCTCATCACACCAACAAAAAGTTAAAGTCCAAACACCGACTCGCGGCTAAAGCTCTTCCGACTTGGGAAAATCCGCGGCGGGTGAGGGCTATCCGCGCGACCTGGGCGTTTGGACTTTAACATTTTTTTGGTGTGAATCGACTTGATAAAATTAATCTAATGCCATACAGTGTCAAAGTGCACAATTTTAATCGATATAATCATAACAATATATGTCATACAACAAAATCATCAAATGATCATCAAGCAGCATTGCAAAGCTACGTGAGTCAATGCAAGGCAATGACAACGTATTTATCAATTAAAGTTATTTAATTGTACAAAGTTATTGTTAAATTATAAAATAAAATTAAATTAAATGAAATTAAATTGAAGAGCTCAATTACGACAATGTAACAGAGTGTCATACAAAATATATTGAATCACACACGTCCAAACGCTAAAGAAATATATCAAATGCACTCACCTGCCAGTCACCGTTTTGGGTAACTCAGAATAGACCGTCTTTCGTCGGGAATTGAGTTGATCATTGATCATTGAACATTGCAGTAGGAATAGGTTTAAGCGGAATAATAATAGCGGAAGGCTGATGCTCCAGGTAAATGTTTGCTTCGCTCATAATACTGAAAGGAAAAAAATTTGTGAGCAAGCAGTGCCGCAGGGAAGAATGCGATGGCAAAACGGACGCGTTGTGGAAATTATGGTAGTCCGAGGGCGCCAACTAGCGACCAAAAAAGAAACACATTACGGTCGCTAGAGGAAAAATGCAAATAAATAGCAATTCAATCTTCCATGCTTGTATGTATGTATGTATGTATGTATGTATGTATGTATGTATGTATGTATGTATGTATGTATGTGTGTGTGTGTGTGTGTGTT
>NW_027508291.1:27500-30000 GCF_947623445.1 Clavelina lepadiformis
CACCACCCACAGAATCAAGAAAGAGCTCTCAATCTGTCAATCCTCACTGTGTCCGGGCCGGGTGAGATTTCCCGTGTTGAGTCAAATTAAGCCGCAGGCTCCACTCCTGGTGGTGCCCTTCCGTCAATTCCTTTAAGTTTCAGCTTTGCAACCATACTTCCCCCGGAACCCAAAGACTTTGGTTTCCCGAAAGCTGCCGGAGAGGTCGTCAAAGTAACGCCCCCCGATCGCTAGTTGGCATCGTTTATAGTCAGAACTAGGACGGTATCTGATCGTCTTCGAACCTCTGACTTTCGCTCTTGATTAAAGAAAACATTCTTGGCAAATGCTTTCGCAGTTGTTCGTCTTGCGCCGATCCAAGAATTTCACCTCTAGCGGCACAGTACGAATGCCCCCGTCCGTCCCTCTTAATCATTACCTCGCGCTCCGAAAACCAACAAAATAGAACCGAGGTCCTATTCCATTATTCCATGCACCATTATTCAGGCGAACCGCCTGCTTTGAACACTCTAATTTTTTCAAAGTAAACGTTCCGGCCGCCGCCAACACTCAGTCAAGAGCACCGACGGTGAACCGAAGGTGAGGCCGGGCACGCCAGTACACGCCTTGCGACGGACCGACGGCCCGAGCCCAAAATCCAACTACGAGCTTTTTAACCGCAACAACTTAAATATACACTTTTGGAGCTGGAATTACCGCGGCTGCTGGCACCAGACTTGCCCTCCAATGGATACTCGTTAAAAGTTTTAGAGTGTACTCATTCCAATTACAGGGCCTCGTTAGAGTCCTGCATTGTTATTTTTCGTCACTACCTCCCCGCGTCGGGAATGGGTAATTTGCGCGCCTGCTGCCTTCCTTGGAAGTGGTAGCCGTTTCTCAGGCTCCCTCTCCGGAATCGAACCCTGATTCCCCGTCACCCGTAAGAACCTCGGTAGGCAGATACCGTACCGACGAAAGTTGATAGGGCAGACACTTGAATGATTTGTCGCCGGTGCAAGACCGTGCGATCCGCAAAGTTATCCAGAGTCACCAACGAGCACGGGCCGAGGCCCGGTCGGTTTTTGGTCTGATAAATGCACGCCTCCGTGAGTCGGCGCTTTTCGCATGTATTAGCTCTAGAATTACCACAGTTATCCAAGTAACACGTACGATCAAATGAACCATAACTGATTTAATGAGCCATTCGCAGTTTCACTGTACGAGAGCTCGTACTTACACTTGCATGGCTTAATCTTTGAGACAAGCATATGACTACTGGCAGGATCAACCAGGTAGCTATTCGCAGCAAACGAGGCTGCTGCGGGACGACGGGCGCCCCGCGTTTCTTTTCACACGTTCTCCGTGTACATCGCTACTCAAACACTACGCTCGCGGCTTGCACGAGCTCCGAAAACCGTCAATTCCGGACGCTGCCCGGCGATTCGAGTGCAATACTCGCGCCGAGGCACGCCGATAGCTTGCCACTGGATCCGACAGACCGCTCAAAACCCCGGCTAAGCATGGGCGACCGCGCGAACAGCATTACATCTGCCCATCGTGCCCGACGCCAACCGAGATCGATTCTGCTTCGATTCGCACTCGCGCGCGCATTCGCTCACACGACTGCCTGCTCCCTCATAGTAGTCACAGAATCCTGCATCGCCATGGTACCCCAGAACGGCCTCGGGATCGCGCGAGCTCGCGGCCGGATTTGGAGTTTGGGAAGGTGCGTGGCCGCTTGCCGTGGCCGCCGAACCGCGCCCCGGCCGGGCACTGCGCGCAACTCGAACGTTTGGACTCTGAAAATATTTCCCAACGTTTGGACTTTAACTTTTTGTCGAGACTTGAAAAAATTTCAGAGTCCAAACATCGACCCGCGGCAAAAACTTTTCCGAGGTCGAAAAATCCGCGCTCGGTCAAGAGAATATGCGCGGCCTGGGCGTTTGGACTCTAACATTTTTTGGAGTGGATGGGAAAAATTTTCAGAGTCCACAACACCGACCCGCGCGTGATGCTCTCCCGAGTTCGGAAAATCCGCGCCAGGTGAAAGCTATGCGCGCGACCTGGTCGTTTGGACTCTAAAAAATTTTCAAGTCTCATCACACCAACAAAAAGTTAAAGTCCAAACACCGACTCGCGGCTAAAGCTCTTCCGACTTGGGAAAATCCGCGGCGGGTGAGGGCTATCCGCGCGACCTGGGCGTTTGGACTTTAACATTTTTTTGGTGTGAATCGACTTGATAAAATTAATCTAATGCCATACAGTGTCAAAGTGCACAATTTTAATCGATATAATCATAACAATATATGTCATACAACAAAATCATCAAATGATCATCAAGCAGCATTGCAAAGCTACGTGAGTCAATGCAAGGCAATGACAACGTATTTATCAATTAAAGTTATTTAATTGTACAAAGTTATTGTTAAATTATAAAATAAAATTAAATTAAATGAAATTAAATTGAAGAGCTCAATTACGACAATGTAACAGAGTGTCATACAAAATATATTGAATCACA
>NW_027508292.1:5000-7500 GCF_947623445.1 Clavelina lepadiformis
ACGCCACTAGTCCCTCTAAGAAGTTAGACGCCGACCGGGAAGGTCGCGTAACTATTTAGCAAGCCAGAGTCTCGTTCGTTATCGGAATTAACCAGACAAATCGCTCCACCAACTAAGAACGGCCATGCACCACCACCCACAGAATCAAGAAAGAGCTCTCAATCTGTCAATCCTCACTGTGTCCGGGCCGGGTGAGATTTCCCGTGTTGAGTCAAATTAAGCCGCAGGCTCCACTCCTGGTGGTGCCCTTCCGTCAATTCCTTTAAGTTTCAGCTTTGCAACCATACTTCCCCCGGAACCCAAAGACTTTGGTTTCCCGAAAGCTGCCGGAGAGGTCGTCAAAGTAACGCCCCCCGATCGCTAGTTGGCATCGTTTATAGTCAGAACTAGGACGGTATCTGATCGTCTTCGAACCTCTGACTTTCGCTCTTGATTAAAGAAAACATTCTTGGCAAATGCTTTCGCAGTTGTTCGTCTTGCGCCGATCCAAGAATTTCACCTCTAGCGGCACAGTACGAATGCCCCCGTCCGTCCCTCTTAATCATTACCTCGCGCTCCGAAAACCAACAAAATAGAACCGAGGTCCTATTCCATTATTCCATGCACCATTATTCAGGCGAACCGCCTGCTTTGAACACTCTAATTTTTTCAAAGTAAACGTTCCGGCCGCCGCCAACACTCAGTCAAGAGCACCGACGGTGAACCGAAGGTGAGGCCGGGCACGCCAGTACACGCCTTGCGACGGACCGACGGCCCGAGCCCAAAATCCAACTACGAGCTTTTTAACCGCAACAACTTAAATATACACTTTTGGAGCTGGAATTACCGCGGCTGCTGGCACCAGACTTGCCCTCCAATGGATACTCGTTAAAAGTTTTAGAGTGTACTCATTCCAATTACAGGGCCTCGTTAGAGTCCTGCATTGTTATTTTTCGTCACTACCTCCCCGCGTCGGGAATGGGTAATTTGCGCGCCTGCTGCCTTCCTTGGAAGTGGTAGCCGTTTCTCAGGCTCCCTCTCCGGAATCGAACCCTGATTCCCCGTCACCCGTAAGAACCTCGGTAGGCAGATACCGTACCGACGAAAGTTGATAGGGCAGACACTTGAATGATTTGTCGCCGGTGCAAGACCGTGCGATCCGCAAAGTTATCCAGAGTCACCAACGAGCACGGGCCGAGGCCCGGTCGGTTTTTGGTCTGATAAATGCACGCCTCCGTGAGTCGGCGCTTTTCGCATGTATTAGCTCTAGAATTACCACAGTTATCCAAGTAACACGTACGATCAAATGAACCATAACTGATTTAATGAGCCATTCGCAGTTTCACTGTACGAGAGCTCGTACTTACACTTGCATGGCTTAATCTTTGAGACAAGCATATGACTACTGGCAGGATCAACCAGGTAGCTATTCGCAGCAAACGAGGCTGCTGCGGGACGACGGGCGCCCCGCGTTTCTTTTCACACGTTCTCCGTGTACATCGCTACTCAAACACTACGCTCGCGGCTTGCACGAGCTCCGAAAACCGTCGATTCCGGACGCTGCCCGGCGATTCGAGTGCAATACTCGCGCCGAGGCACGCCGATAGCTTGCCACTGGATCCGACAGACCGCTCAAAACCCCGGCTAAGCATGGGCGACCGCGCGAACAGCATTACATCTGCCCATCGTGCCCGACGCCAACCGAGATCGATTCTGCTTCGATTCGCACTCGCGCGCGCATTCGCTCACACGACTGCCTGCTCCCTCATAGTAGTCACAGAATCCTGCATCGCCATGGTACCCCAGAACGGCCTCGGGATCGCGCGACCTCGCGGCCGGATTTGGAGTTTGGGAAGGTGCGTGGCCGCTTGCCGTGGCCGCCGAACCGCGCCCCGGCCGGGCACTGCGCGCAACTCGAACGTTTGGACTCTGAAAATATTTCCCAACGTTTGGACTTTAACTTTTTGTCGAGACTTGAAAAAATTTCAGAGTCCAAACATCGACCCGCGGCAAAAACTTTTCCGAGGTCGAAAAATCCGCGCTCGGTCAAGAGAATATGCGCGGCCTGGGCGTTTGGACTCTAACATTTTTTGGAGTGGATGGGAAAAATTTTCAGAGTCCAAAACACCGACCCGCGCGTGATGCTCTCCCGAGTTCGGAAAATCCGCGCCAGGTGAAAGCTATGCGCGCGACCTGGTCGTTTGGACTCTAAAAAATGTTCAAGTCTCATCACACCAACAAAAAGTTAAAGTCCAAACACCGACTCGCGGCTAAAGCTCTTCCGACTTGGGAAAATCCGCGGCGGGTGAGGGCTATCCGCGCGACCTGGGCGTTTGGACTTAACATTTTTTTGGTGTGAATCGACTTGAAAAAATTTCGAAGTCAAAAGTCTATAAAATTAATCTAATGCCATACAGTGTCAAAGTGCACAATTTTAATCGATATAATCATAACAATATATGTCATACAACAAAATCATCAAATAATCGTCAAGCAGCATTGCAAAGCTACGTGAGTCAAT
>NW_027508292.1:30000-31894 GCF_947623445.1 Clavelina lepadiformis
CACAGTTATCCAAGTAACACGTACGATCAAATGAACCATAACTGATTTAATGAGCCATTCGCAGTTTCACTGTACGAGAGCTCGTACTTACACTTGCATGGCTTAATCTTTGAGACAAGCATATGACTACTGGCAGGATCAACCAGGTAGCTATTCGCAGCAAACGAGGCTGCTGCGGGACGACGGGCGCCCCGCGTTTCTTTTCACACGTTCTCCGTGTACATCGCTACTCAAACACTACGCTCGCGGCTTGCACGAGCTCCGAAAACCGTCGATTCCGGACGCTGCCCGGCGATTCGAGTGCAATACTCGCGCCGAGGCACGCCGATAGCTTGCCACTGGATCCGACAGACCGCTCAAAACCCCGGCTAAGCATGGGCGACCGCGCGAACAGCATTACATCTGCCCATCGTGCCCGACGCCAACCGAGATCGATTCTGCTTCGATTCGCACTCGCGCGCGCATTCGCTCACACGACTGCCTGCTCCCTCATAGTAGTCACAGAATCCTGCATCGCCATGGTACCCCAGAACGGCCTCGGGATCGCGCGACCTCGCGGCCGGATTTGGAGTTTGGGAAGGTGCGTGGCCGCTTGCCGTGGCCGCCGAACCGCGCCCCGGCCGGGCACTGCGCGCAACTCGAACGTTTGGACTCTGAAAATATTTCCCAACGTTTGGACTTTAACTTTTTGTCGAGACTTGAAAAAATTTCAGAGTCCAAACATCGACCCGCGGCAAAAACTTTTCCGAGGTCGAAAAATCCGCGCTCGGTCAAGAGAATATGCGCGGCCTGGGCGTTTGGACTCTAACATTTTTTGGAGTGGATGGGAAAAATTTTCAGAGTCCAAAACACCGACCCGCGCGTGATGCTCTCCCGAGTTCGGAAAATCCGCGCCAGGTGAAAGCTATGCGCGCGACCTGGTCGTTTGGACTCTAAAAAATGTTCAAGTCTCATCACACCAACAAAAAGTTAAAGTCCAAACACCGACTCGCGGCTAAAGCTCTTCCGACTTGGGAAAATCCGCGGCGGGTGAGGGCTATCCGCGCGACCTGGGCGTTTGGACTTAACATTTTTTTGGTGTGAATCGACTTGAAAAAATTTCGAAGTCAAAAGTCTATAAAATTAATCTAATGCCATACAGTGTCAAAGTGCACAATTTTAATCGATATAATCATAACAATATATGTCATACAACAAAATCATCAAATAATCGTCAAGCAGCATTGCAAAGCTACGTGAGTCAATGCAAGGCAATGACAACGTATTTATCAATTAAAGTTATTGTTAAATTATAAAATAAAATTAAATTAAATTAAATTGAAGAGCTCAATTACGCCAATGTAACAGAGTGTCATACAAAATATATTGAATCACACACGTCCAAACGCTAAAGAAATATATCAAATGCACTCACCTGCCAGTCACCGTTTTGGGTAACTCAGAATAGACCGTCTTTCGTCGGGAATTGAGTTGATCATTGAACATTGCAGTAGGAATAGGTTTAAGCGGAATAATAATAATAGCGGAAGGCTGATGCTCCAGGTAAATGTTTGCTTCGCTCATATATACTGAAAAGAAAAAAATTTGTGAGCAAGCAGTGCCGCAGGGAAGAATGCGATGGCAAAACGGACGCGTTGTGGAAATTACGGTAGTCCGAGGGCGCCAACTAGCGACAAAAAAGAAACACATTACGGTCGCTAGAGGAAAAATGCAAATAAATAGCAATTCAATCTTCCATGCTTGTATGTATGTATGTATGTATGTATGTATGTATGTATGTATGTATGTGTGTGTGTGTTTTTGTGAGTATGTACGCATGGAACGAACGTATTACGCGACGTCGGAATGGCAAAAAAAAAGAGCACACACCCAGGACGAACCGGGACGTGTGCCG
>NW_027508293.1:7500-10000 GCF_947623445.1 Clavelina lepadiformis
TGGACGTGTGTGATTCAATATATTTTGTATGACACTCTGTTACATTGTCGTAATTGAGCTCTTCAATTTAATTTCATTTAATTTAATTTTATTTTATAATTTAACAATAACTTTGTACAATTAAATAACTTTAATTGATAAATACGTTGTCATTGCCTTGCATTGACTCACGTAGCTTTGCAATGCTGCTTGATGATCATTTGATGATTTTGTTGTATGACATATATTGTTATGATTATATCGATTAAAATTGTGCACTTTGACACTGTATGGCATTAGATTAATTTTATCAAGTCGATTCACACCAAAAAAATGTTAAAGTCCAAACGCCCAGGTCGCGCGGATAGCCCTCACCCGCCGCGGATTTTCCCAAGTCGGAAGAGCTTTAGCCGCGAGTCGGTGTTTGGACTTTAACTTTTTGTTGGTGTGATGAGACTTGAAAATTTTTTAGAGTCCAAACGACCAGGTCGCGCGCATAGCTTTCACCTGGCGCGGATTTTCCGAACTCGGGAGAGCATCACGCGCGGGTCGGTGTTGTGGACTCTGAAAATTTTTCCCATCCACTCCAAAAAATGTTAGAGTCCAAACGCCCAGGCCGCGCATATTCTCTTGACCGAGCGCGGATTTTTCGACCTCGGAAAAGTTTTTGCCGCGGGTCGATGTTTGGACTCTGAAATTTTTTCAAGTCTCGACAAAAAGTTAAAGTCCAAACGTTGGGAAATATTTTCAGAGTCCAAACGTTCGAGTTGCGCGCAGTGCCCGGCCGGGGCGCGGTTCGGCGGCCACGGCAAGCGGCCACGCACCTTCCCAAACTCCAAATCCGGCCGCGAGCTCGCGCGATCCCGAGGCCGTTCTGGGGTACCATGGCGATGCAGGATTCTGTGACTACTATGAGGGAGCAGGCAGTCGTGTGAGCGAATGCGCGCGCGAGTGCGAATCGAAGCAGAATCGATCTCGGTTGGCGTCGGGCACGATGGGCAGATGTAATGCTGTTCGCGCGGTCGCCCATGCTTAGCCGGGGTTTTGAGCGGTCTGTCGGATCCAGTGGCAAGCTATCGGCGTGCCTCGGCGCGAGTATTGCACTCGAATCGCCGGGCAGCGTCCGGAATTGACGGTTTTCGGAGCTCGTGCAAGCCGCGAGCGTAGTGTTTGAGTAGCGATGTACACGGAGAACGTGTGAAAAGAAACGCGGGGCGCCCGTCGTCCCGCAGCAGCCTCGTTTGCTGCGAATAGCTACCTGGTTGATCCTGCCAGTAGTCATATGCTTGTCTCAAAGATTAAGCCATGCAAGTGTAAGTACGAGCTCTCGTACAGTGAAACTGCGAATGGCTCATTAAATCAGTTATGGTTCATTTGATCGTACGTGTTACTTGGATAACTGTGGTAATTCTAGAGCTAATACATGCGAAAAGCGCCGACTCACGGAGGCGTGCATTTATCAGACCAAAAACCGACCGGGCCTCGGCCCGTGCTCGTTGGTGACTCTGGATAACTTTGCGGATCGCACGGTCTTGCACCGGCGACAAATCATTCAAGTGTCTGCCCTATCAACTTTCGTCGGTACGGTATCTGCCTACCGAGGTTCTTACGGGTGACGGGGAATCAGGGTTCGATTCCGGAGAGGGAGCCTGAGAAACGGCTACCACTTCCAAGGAAGGCAGCAGGCGCGCAAATTACCCATTCCCGACGCGGGGAGGTAGTGACGAAAAATAACAATGCAGGACTCTAACGAGGCCCTGTAATTGGAATGAGTACACTCTAAAACTTTTAACGAGTATCCATTGGAGGGCAAGTCTGGTGCCAGCAGCCGCGGTAATTCCAGCTCCAAAAGTGTATATTTAAGTTGTTGCGGTTAAAAAGCTCGTAGTTGGATTTTGGGCTCGGGCCGTCGGTCCGTCGCAAGGCGTGTACTGGCGTGCCCGGCCTCACCTTCGGTTCACCGTCGGTGCTCTTGACTGAGTGTTGGCGGCGGCCGGAACGTTTACTTTGAAAAAATTAGAGTGTTCAAAGCAGGCGGTTCGCCTGAATAATGGTGCATGGAATAATGGAATAGGACCTCGGTTCTATTTTGTTGGTTTTCGGAGCGCGAGGTAATGATTAAGAGGGACGGACGGGGGCATTCGTACTGTGCCGCTAGAGGTGAAATTCTTGGATCGGCGCAAGACGAACAACTGCGAAAGCATTTGCCAAGAATGTTTTCTTTAATCAAGAGCGAAAGTCAGAGGTTCGAAGACGATCAGATACCGTCCTAGTTCTGACTATAAACGATGCCAACTAGCGATCGGGGGGCGTTACTTTGACGACCTCTCCGGCAGCTTTCGGGAAACCAAAGTCTTTGGGTTCCGGGGGAAGTATGGTTGCAAAGCTGAAACTTAAAGGAATTGACGGAAGGGCACCACCAGGAGTGGAGCCTGCGGCTTAATTTGACTCAACACGGGAAATCTCACCCGGCCCGGACACAGTGAGGATTGACAGATTGAGAGCTCTTTCTTGATTCTGT
>NW_027508293.1:15000-17500 GCF_947623445.1 Clavelina lepadiformis
ACTCACAAAAACACACACACACACACACACATACATACATACATACATACATACATACATACATACATACATACATACATACATACATACAAGCATGGAAGATTGAATTGCTATTTATTTGCATTTTTCCTCTAGCGACCGTAATGTGTTTCTTTTTTGGTCGCTAGTTGGCGCCCTCGGACTACCATAATTTCCACAACGCGTCCGTTTTGCCATCGCATTCTTCCCTGCGGCACTGCTTGCTCACAAATTTTTTTCCTTTCAGTATTATGAGCGAAGCAAACATTTACCTGGAGCATCAGCCTTCCGCTATTATTATTCCGCTTAAACCTATTCCTACTGCAATGTTCAATGATCAATGATCAACTCAATTCCCGACGAAAGACGGTCTATTCTGAGTTACCCAAAACGGTGACTGGCAGGTGAGTGCATTTGATATATTTCTTTAGCGTTTGGACGTGTGTGATTCAATATATTTTGTATGACACTCTGTTACATTGTCGTAATTGAGCTCTTCAATTTAATTTCATTTAATTTAATTTTATTTTATAATTTAACAATAACTTTGTACAATTAAATAACTTTAATTGATAAATACGTTGTCATTGCCTTGCATTGACTCACGTAGCTTTGCAATGCTGCTTGATGATCATTTGATGATTTTGTTGTATGACATATATTGTTATGATTATATCGATTAAAATTGTGCACTTTGACACTGTATGGCATTAGATTAATTTTATCAAGTCGATTCACACCAAAAAAATGTTAAAGTCCAAACGCCCAGGTCGCGCGGATAGCCCTCACCCGCCGCGGATTTTCCCAAGTCGGAAGAGCTTTAGCCGCGAGTCGGTGTTTGGACTTTAACTTTTTGTTGGTGTGATGAGACTTGAAAATTTTTTAGAGTCCAAACGACCAGGTCGCGCGCATAGCTTTCACCTGGCGCGGATTTTCCGAACTCGGGAGAGCATCACGCGCGGGTCGGTGTTGTGGACTCTGAAAATTTTTCCCATCCACTCCAAAAAATGTTAGAGTCCAAACGCCCAGGCCGCGCATATTCTCTTGACCGAGCGCGGATTTTTCGACCTCGGAAAAGTTTTTGCCGCGGGTCGATGTTTGGACTCTGAAATTTTTTCAAGTCTCGACAAAAAGTTAAAGTCCAAACGTTGGGAAATATTTTCAGAGTCCAAACGTTCGAGTTGCGCGCAGTGCCCGGCCGGGGCGCGGTTCGGCGGCCACGGCAAGCGGCCACGCACCTTCCCAAACTCCAAATCCGGCCGCGAGCTCGCGCGATCCCGAGGCCGTTCTGGGGTACCATGGCGATGCAGGATTCTGTGACTACTATGAGGGAGCAGGCAGTCGTGTGAGCGAATGCGCGCGCGAGTGCGAATCGAAGCAGAATCGATCTCGGTTGGCGTCGGGCACGATGGGCAGATGTAATGCTGTTCGCGCGGTCGCCCATGCTTAGCCGGGGTTTTGAGCGGTCTGTCGGATCCAGTGGCAAGCTATCGGCGTGCCTCGGCGCGAGTATTGCACTCGAATCGCCGGGCAGCGTCCGGAATTGACGGTTTTCGGAGCTCGTGCAAGCCGCGAGCGTAGTGTTTGAGTAGCGATGTACACGGAGAACGTGTGAAAAGAAACGCGGGGCGCCCGTCGTCCCGCAGCAGCCTCGTTTGCTGCGAATAGCTACCTGGTTGATCCTGCCAGTAGTCATATGCTTGTCTCAAAGATTAAGCCATGCAAGTGTAAGTACGAGCTCTCGTACAGTGAAACTGCGAATGGCTCATTAAATCAGTTATGGTTCATTTGATCGTACGTGTTACTTGGATAACTGTGGTAATTCTAGAGCTAATACATGCGAAAAGCGCCGACTCACGGAGGCGTGCATTTATCAGACCAAAAACCGACCGGGCCTCGGCCCGTGCTCGTTGGTGACTCTGGATAACTTTGCGGATCGCACGGTCTTGCACCGGCGACAAATCATTCAAGTGTCTGCCCTATCAACTTTCGTCGGTACGGTATCTGCCTACCGAGGTTCTTACGGGTGACGGGGAATCAGGGTTCGATTCCGGAGAGGGAGCCTGAGAAACGGCTACCACTTCCAAGGAAGGCAGCAGGCGCGCAAATTACCCATTCCCGACGCGGGGAGGTAGTGACGAAAAATAACAATGCAGGACTCTAACGAGGCCCTGTAATTGGAATGAGTACACTCTAAAACTTTTAACGAGTATCCATTGGAGGGCAAGTCTGGTGCCAGCAGCCGCGGTAATTCCAGCTCCAAAAGTGTATATTTAAGTTGTTGCGGTTAAAAAGCTCGTAGTTGGATTTTGGGCTCGGGCCGTCGGTCCGTCGCAAGGCGTGTACTGGCGTGCCCGGCCTCACCTTCGGTTCACCGTCGGTGCTCTTGACTGAGTGTTGGCGGCGGCCGGAACGTTTACTTTGAAAAAATTAGAGTGTTCAAAGCAGGCGGTTCGCCTGAATAATGGTGCATGGAATAATG
>NW_027508294.1:10000-12500 GCF_947623445.1 Clavelina lepadiformis
TAATTTAACAATAACTTTAATTGATAAATACGTTGTCATTGCCTTGCATTGACTCACGTAGCTTTGCAATGCTGCTTGACGATTATTTGATGATTTTGTTGTATGACATATATTGTTATGATTATATCGATTAAAATTGTGCACTTTGACACTGTATGGCATTAGATTAATTTTATAGACTTTTGACTTCGAAATTTTTTCAAGTCGATTCACACCAAAAAAATGTTAAGTCCAAACGCCCAGGTCGCGCGGATAGCCCTCACCCGCCGCGGATTTTCCCAAGTCGGAAGAGCTTTAGCCGCGAGTCGGTGTTTGGACTTTAACTTTTTGTTGGTGTGATGAGACTTGAACATTTTTTAGAGTCCAAACGACCAGGTCGCGCGCATAGCTTTCACCTGGCGCGGATTTTCCGAACTCGGGAGAGCATCACGCGCGGGTCGGTGTTTTGGACTCTGAAAATTTTTCCCATCCACTCCAAAAAATGTTAGAGTCCAAACGCCCAGGCCGCGCATATTCTCTTGACCGAGCGCGGATTTTTCGACCTCGGAAAAGTTTTTGCCGCGGGTCGATGTTTGGACTCTGAAATTTTTTCAAGTCTCGACAAAAAGTTAAAGTCCAAACGTTGGGAAATATTTTCAGAGTCCAAACGTTCGAGTTGCGCGCAGTGCCCGGCCGGGGCGCGGTTCGGCGGCCACGGCAAGCGGCCACGCACCTTCCCAAACTCCAAATCCGGCCGCGAGGTCGCGCGATCCCGAGGCCGTTCTGGGGTACCATGGCGATGCAGGATTCTGTGACTACTATGAGGGAGCAGGCAGTCGTGTGAGCGAATGCGCGCGCGAGTGCGAATCGAAGCAGAATCGATCTCGGTTGGCGTCGGGCACGATGGGCAGATGTAATGCTGTTCGCGCGGTCGCCCATGCTTAGCCGGGGTTTTGAGCGGTCTGTCGGATCCAGTGGCAAGCTATCGGCGTGCCTCGGCGCGAGTATTGCACTCGAATCGCCGGGCAGCGTCCGGAATCGACGGTTTTCGGAGCTCGTGCAAGCCGCGAGCGTAGTGTTTGAGTAGCGATGTACACGGAGAACGTGTGAAAAGAAACGCGGGGCGCCCGTCGTCCCGCAGCAGCCTCGTTTGCTGCGAATAGCTACCTGGTTGATCCTGCCAGTAGTCATATGCTTGTCTCAAAGATTAAGCCATGCAAGTGTAAGTACGAGCTCTCGTACAGTGAAACTGCGAATGGCTCATTAAATCAGTTATGGTTCATTTGATCGTACGTGTTACTTGGATAACTGTGGTAATTCTAGAGCTAATACATGCGAAAAGCGCCGACTCACGGAGGCGTGCATTTATCAGACCAAAAACCGACCGGGCCTCGGCCCGTGCTCGTTGGTGACTCTGGATAACTTTGCGGATCGCACGGTCTTGCACCGGCGACAAATCATTCAAGTGTCTGCCCTATCAACTTTCGTCGGTACGGTATCTGCCTACCGAGGTTCTTACGGGTGACGGGGAATCAGGGTTCGATTCCGGAGAGGGAGCCTGAGAAACGGCTACCACTTCCAAGGAAGGCAGCAGGCGCGCAAATTACCCATTCCCGACGCGGGGAGGTAGTGACGAAAAATAACAATGCAGGACTCTAACGAGGCCCTGTAATTGGAATGAGTACACTCTAAAACTTTTAACGAGTATCCATTGGAGGGCAAGTCTGGTGCCAGCAGCCGCGGTAATTCCAGCTCCAAAAGTGTATATTTAAGTTGTTGCGGTTAAAAAGCTCGTAGTTGGATTTTGGGCTCGGGCCGTCGGTCCGTCGCAAGGCGTGTACTGGCGTGCCCGGCCTCACCTTCGGTTCACCGTCGGTGCTCTTGACTGAGTGTTGGCGGCGGCCGGAACGTTTACTTTGAAAAAATTAGAGTGTTCAAAGCAGGCGGTTCGCCTGAATAATGGTGCATGGAATAATGGAATAGGACCTCGGTTCTATTTTGTTGGTTTTCGGAGCGCGAGGTAATGATTAAGAGGGACGGACGGGGGCATTCGTACTGTGCCGCTAGAGGTGAAATTCTTGGATCGGCGCAAGACGAACAACTGCGAAAGCATTTGCCAAGAATGTTTTCTTTAATCAAGAGCGAAAGTCAGAGGTTCGAAGACGATCAGATACCGTCCTAGTTCTGACTATAAACGATGCCAACTAGCGATCGGGGGGCGTTACTTTGACGACCTCTCCGGCAGCTTTCGGGAAACCAAAGTCTTTGGGTTCCGGGGGAAGTATGGTTGCAAAGCTGAAACTTAAAGGAATTGACGGAAGGGCACCACCAGGAGTGGAGCCTGCGGCTTAATTTGACTCAACACGGGAAATCTCACCCGGCCCGGACACAGTGAGGATTGACAGATTGAGAGCTCTTTCTTGATTCTGTGGGTGGTGGTGCATGGCCGTTCTTAGTTGGTGGAGCGATTTGTCTGGTTAATTCCGATAACGAACGAGACTCTGGCTTGCTAAATAGTTAC
>NW_027508294.1:17500-20000 GCF_947623445.1 Clavelina lepadiformis
TTTTTCCTCTAGCGACCGTAATGTGTTTCTTTTTTGTCGCTAGTTGGCGCCCTCGGACTACCGTAATTTCCACAACGCGTCCGTTTTGCCATCGCATTCTTCCCTGCGGCACTGCTTGCTCACAAATTTTTTTCTTTTCAGTATATATGAGCGAAGCAAACATTTACCTGGAGCATCAGCCTTCCGCTATTATTATTATTCCGCTTAAACCTATTCCTACTGCAATGTTCAATGATCAACTCAATTCCCGACGAAAGACGGTCTATTCTGAGTTACCCAAAACGGTGACTGGCAGGTGAGTGCATTTGATATATTTCTTTAGCGTTTGGACGTGTGTGATTCAATATATTTTGTATGACACTCTGTTACATTGGCGTAATTGAGCTCTTCAATTTAATTTAATTTAATTTTATTTTATAATTTAACAATAACTTTAATTGATAAATACGTTGTCATTGCCTTGCATTGACTCACGTAGCTTTGCAATGCTGCTTGACGATTATTTGATGATTTTGTTGTATGACATATATTGTTATGATTATATCGATTAAAATTGTGCACTTTGACACTGTATGGCATTAGATTAATTTTATAGACTTTTGACTTCGAAATTTTTTCAAGTCGATTCACACCAAAAAAATGTTAAGTCCAAACGCCCAGGTCGCGCGGATAGCCCTCACCCGCCGCGGATTTTCCCAAGTCGGAAGAGCTTTAGCCGCGAGTCGGTGTTTGGACTTTAACTTTTTGTTGGTGTGATGAGACTTGAACATTTTTTAGAGTCCAAACGACCAGGTCGCGCGCATAGCTTTCACCTGGCGCGGATTTTCCGAACTCGGGAGAGCATCACGCGCGGGTCGGTGTTTTGGACTCTGAAAATTTTTCCCATCCACTCCAAAAAATGTTAGAGTCCAAACGCCCAGGCCGCGCATATTCTCTTGACCGAGCGCGGATTTTTCGACCTCGGAAAAGTTTTTGCCGCGGGTCGATGTTTGGACTCTGAAATTTTTTCAAGTCTCGACAAAAAGTTAAAGTCCAAACGTTGGGAAATATTTTCAGAGTCCAAACGTTCGAGTTGCGCGCAGTGCCCGGCCGGGGCGCGGTTCGGCGGCCACGGCAAGCGGCCACGCACCTTCCCAAACTCCAAATCCGGCCGCGAGGTCGCGCGATCCCGAGGCCGTTCTGGGGTACCATGGCGATGCAGGATTCTGTGACTACTATGAGGGAGCAGGCAGTCGTGTGAGCGAATGCGCGCGCGAGTGCGAATCGAAGCAGAATCGATCTCGGTTGGCGTCGGGCACGATGGGCAGATGTAATGCTGTTCGCGCGGTCGCCCATGCTTAGCCGGGGTTTTGAGCGGTCTGTCGGATCCAGTGGCAAGCTATCGGCGTGCCTCGGCGCGAGTATTGCACTCGAATCGCCGGGCAGCGTCCGGAATCGACGGTTTTCGGAGCTCGTGCAAGCCGCGAGCGTAGTGTTTGAGTAGCGATGTACACGGAGAACGTGTGAAAAGAAACGCGGGGCGCCCGTCGTCCCGCAGCAGCCTCGTTTGCTGCGAATAGCTACCTGGTTGATCCTGCCAGTAGTCATATGCTTGTCTCAAAGATTAAGCCATGCAAGTGTAAGTACGAGCTCTCGTACAGTGAAACTGCGAATGGCTCATTAAATCAGTTATGGTTCATTTGATCGTACGTGTTACTTGGATAACTGTGGTAATTCTAGAGCTAATACATGCGAAAAGCGCCGACTCACGGAGGCGTGCATTTATCAGACCAAAAACCGACCGGGCCTCGGCCCGTGCTCGTTGGTGACTCTGGATAACTTTGCGGATCGCACGGTCTTGCACCGGCGACAAATCATTCAAGTGTCTGCCCTATCAACTTTCGTCGGTACGGTATCTGCCTACCGAGGTTCTTACGGGTGACGGGGAATCAGGGTTCGATTCCGGAGAGGGAGCCTGAGAAACGGCTACCACTTCCAAGGAAGGCAGCAGGCGCGCAAATTACCCATTCCCGACGCGGGGAGGTAGTGACGAAAAATAACAATGCAGGACTCTAACGAGGCCCTGTAATTGGAATGAGTACACTCTAAAACTTTTAACGAGTATCCATTGGAGGGCAAGTCTGGTGCCAGCAGCCGCGGTAATTCCAGCTCCAAAAGTGTATATTTAAGTTGTTGCGGTTAAAAAGCTCGTAGTTGGATTTTGGGCTCGGGCCGTCGGTCCGTCGCAAGGCGTGTACTGGCGTGCCCGGCCTCACCTTCGGTTCACCGTCGGTGCTCTTGACTGAGTGTTGGCGGCGGCCGGAACGTTTACTTTGAAAAAATTAGAGTGTTCAAAGCAGGCGGTTCGCCTGAATAATGGTGCATGGAATAATGGAATAGGACCTCGGTTCTATTTTGTTGGTTTTCGGAGCGCGAGGTAATGATTAAGAGGGACGGACGGGGGCATTCGTACTGTGCCGCTAGAGGTGAAATTCTTGGATCGGCGCAAGACGAACAACTG
>NW_027508296.1:0-77000 GCF_947623445.1 Clavelina lepadiformis
CTTTTATTATTTACTTATTAGACTCTAATAAACATTTTGAGACCCGTTAGAACTTTTTGCAATGTGAATTGCACATTTGGCACCATATAGTTCACAAGGCACTTTTTAGGACCTATATAACTAATGCATAGTGCAAATGTTTTAGTTAAGTTCTTTTAACGATAACAGACAAACCTTTTATTGGTTAACTGTTATACTTTTATTATTTACTTATTAGACTCTAATAAACATTTTGAGACCCGTTAGAACTTTTTGCAATGTGAATTGCACATTTGGCACCATATAGTTCACAAGGCACTTTTTAGGACCTATATAACTAATGTATAGTGCAAATTTTTTAGTTAAGTTCCTTTAACGATAACAGACAAACCTTTTATTGGTTAACTGTTATACTTTTATTATTTACTTATTAGACTCTAATAAACATTTTGAGACCCGTTAGAGCTTTTTGCAATGTGAATTGCACATTTGGCACCATATAGTTCACAAGGCACTTTTTAGGACCTATATAACTAATGTATAGTGCAAATTTTTTAGTTAAGTTCCTTTAACGATAACAGACAAATCTTTTATTGGTTAACTGTTATACTTTTATTATTTACTTATTAGACTCTAATAAACATTTTGAGACCCGTTAGAACTTTTTGCAATGTGAATTGCACATTTGGCACCATATAGTTTACAAGGCACTTTTTAGGACCTATATAACTAATGTATAGTGCAAATTTTTTAGTTAAGTTCCTTTAACGATAACAGACAAACCTTTTATTGGTTAACTGTTATACTTTTATTATTTACTTATTAGACTCTAATAAACATTTTGAGACCCGTTAGAACTTTTTGCAATGTGAATTGCACATTTGGCACCATATAGTTCACAAGGCACTTTTTAGGACTAATATAACTAATGTATAGTGCAAATTTTTTAGTTAAGTTCCTTTAACGATAACAGACAAATCTTTTATTGGTTAACTGTTATACTTTTATTATTTACTTATTAGACTCTAATAAACATTTTGAGACCCTTTAGAACTTTTTGCAATGTGAATTGCACATTTGGCACCATATAGTTCACAAGGCACTTTTTAGGACCTATATAACTAATGTATAGTGCAAATTTTTTAGTTAAGTTCCTTTAACGATAACAGACAAACCTTTTATTGGTTAACTGTTATACTTTTATTATTTACTTATTAGACTCTAATAAACATTTTGAGACACGTTAGAACTTTTTGCAATATGAATTGCACATTTGGCACCATATAGTTCACAAGGCACTTTTTAGGACCTATATAACTAATGCATAATGCAAATGTTTTAGTTAAGTTCTTTTAACGATAACAGACAAACCTTTTATTGGTTAACTGATATACTTTTATTATTTACTTATTAGACTCTAATAAACATTTTGAGACCCGTTAGAACTTTTTGCAATGTGAATTGCACATTTGGCACCAAATAGATCACAAGGCACTTTTTAGGACCTATATAACTAATGTATAGTGCAAATTTTTTAGTTAAATTCTTTTAACGATAACAGACAAACCTTTTATTGGTTAACTGTTATACTTTTATTATTTACTTATTAGACTCTAATAAACATTTTGAGACCCGTTAGAACTTTTTGCAATGTGAATTGCACATTTGGCACCATATAGTTCACAAGGCACTTTTTAGGACCTATATAACTAATGTATAGTGCAAATGTTTTAGTTAAATTATTTTAACGATAACAGACAAACCTTTTATTGGTTAACTGTTATACTTTTATTATTTACTTATTAGACTCTAATAAACATTTTGAGACCCGTTAGAACTTTTTGCAATGTGAATTGCACATTTGGCACCATATAGTTCACAAAGCACTTTTTAGGACCTATATAACTAATGCATAGTGCAAATGTTTTAGTTAAGTTCTTTTAACGATAACAGACAAACCTTTTATTGGTTAACTGTTATACTTTTATTATTTACTTATTAGACTCTAATAAACATTTTGAGACCCGTTAGAACTTTTTGCAATGTGAATTGCACATTTGGCACCATATAGTTCACAAGGCACTTTTTAGGACCTATATAACTAATGTATAGTGCAAATTTTTTAGTTAAGTTCCTTTAACGATAACAGACAAACCTTTTATTGGTTAACTGTTATACTTTTATTATTTACTTATTAGACTCTAATAAACATTTTGAGACCCGTTAGAGCTTTTTGCAATGTGAATTGCACATTTGGCACCATATAGTTCACAAGGCACTTTTTAGGACCTATATAACTAATGTATAGTGCAAATTTTTTAGTTAAGTTCCTTTAACGATAACAGACAAATCTTTTATTGGTTAACTGTTATACTTTTATTATTTACTCATTAGACTCTAATAAACATTTTGAGACACGTTAGAACTTTTTGCAATGTGAATTGCACATTTGGCACCATATAGTTCACAAGGCACTTTTTAGGACCTATATAACTAATGCATAATGCAAATGTTTTAGTTAAGTTCTTTTAACGATAACAGACAAACCTTTTATTGGTTAACTGTTATACTTTTATTATTTACTTATTAGACTCTAATAAACATTTTGAGACCCGTTAGAACTTTTTGCAATGTGAATTGCACATTTGGCACCAAATAGATCACAAGGCACTTTTTAGGACCTATATAACTAATGTATAGTGCAAATTTTTTAGTTAAGTTCTTTTAACGATAACAGACAAACCTTTTATTAGTTAACTGTTATACTTTTATTATTTACTTATTAGACTCTAATAAACATTTTGAGACCCGTTAGAACTTTTTGCAATGTGAATTGCACATTTGGCACCATATAGTTCACAAGGCACTTTTTAGGACCTATATAACTAATGTATAGTGCAAATGTTTTAGTTAAATTCTTTTAACGATAACAGACAAACCTTTTATTGGTTAACTGTTATACTTTTATTATTTACTTATTAGACTCTAATAAACATTTTGAGACCCGTTAGAACTTTTTGCAATGTGAATTGCACATTTGGCACCATATAGTTTACAAGGCACTTTTTAGGACCTATATAACTAATGTATAGTGCAAATTTTTTAGTTAAGTTCCTTTAACGATAACAGACAAACCTTTTATTGGTTAACTGTTATACTTTTATTATTTACTTATTAGACTCTAATAAACATTTTGAGACCCGTTAGAACTTTTTGCAATGTGAATTGCACATTTGGCACCATATAGTTTACAAGGCACTTTTTAGGACCTATATAACTAATGTATAGTGCAAATTTTTTAGTTAAGTTCCTTTAACGATAACAGACAAACCTTTTATTGGTTAACTGTTATACTTTTATTATTTACTTATTAGACTCTAATAAACATTTTGAGACCCGTTAGAACTTTTTGCAATGTGAATTGCACATTTGGCACCATATAGTTCACAAGGCACTTTTTAGGACCTATATAACTAATGCATAGTGCAAATGTTTTAGTTAAGTTCTTTTAACGATAACAGACAAACCTTTTATTGGTTAACTGTTATACTTTTATTATTTACTTATTAGACTCTAATAAACATTTTGAGACCCGTTAGAACTTTTTGCAATGTGAATTGCACATTTGGCACCATATAGTTCACAAGGCACTTTTTAGGACCTATATAACTAATGTATAGTGCAAATTTTTTAGTTAAGTTCCTTTAACGATAACAGACAAACCTTTTATTGGTTAACTGTTATACTTTTATTATTTGCTTATTAGACTCTAATAAACATTTTGAGACCCGTTAGAACTTTTTGCAATGTGAATTGCACATTTGGCACCATATAGTTCACAAGGCACTTTTTAGGACCTATATAACTAATGTATAGTGCAAATTTTTTAGTTACGTTCTTTTAACGATAACAGACAAACCTTTTATTGGTTAACTGTTATACTTTTATTATTTACTTATTAGACTCTAATAAACATTTTGAGACCCGTTAGAACTTTTTGCAATGTGAATTGCACATTTGGCACCATATAGTTCACAAGGCACTTTTTAGGACCTATATAACTAAAGTATAGTGCAAATTTTTTAGTTAAGTTCTTTTAACGATAACAGACAAACCTTTTATTGGTTAACTGTTATACTTTTATTATTTACTTATTAGACTCTAATAAACATTTTGAGACTCGTTAGAACTTTTTGCAATGTGAATTGCACATTTGGCACCATATAGTTCACAAGGCACTTTTTAGGACTAATATAACTAATGTATAGTGCAAATTTTTTAGTTAAGTTCCTTTAACGATAACAGACAAATCTTTTATTGGTTAACTGTTATACTTTTATTATTTACTTATTAGACTCTAATAAACATTTTGAGACCCTTTAGAACTTTTTGCAATGTGAATTGCACATTTGGCACCATATAGTTCACAAGGCACTTTTTAGGACCTATATAACTAATGTATAGTGCACATTTTTTAGTTAAGTTCCTTTAACGATAACAGACAAACCTTTTATTGGTTAACTGTTATACTTTTATTATTTACTTATTAGACTCTAATAAACATTTTGAGACACGTTAGAACTTTTTGCAATGTGAATTGCACATTTGGCACCATATAGTTCACAAGGCACTTTTTAGGACCTATATAACTAATGCATAATGCAAATGTTTTAGTTAAGTTCTTTTAACGATAACAGACAAACCTTTTATTGGTTAACTGTTATACTTTTATTATTTACTTATTAGACTCTAATAAACATTTTGAGACCCGTTAGAACTTTTTGCAATGTGAATTGCACATTTGGCACCAAATAGATCACAAGGCACTTTTTAGGACCTATATAACTAATGTATAGTGCAAATTTTTTAGTTAAGTTCTTTTAACGATAACAGACAAACCTTTTATTAGTTAACTGTTATACTTTTATTATTTACTTATTAGACTCTAATAAACATTTTGAGACCCGTTAGAACTTTTTGCAATGTGAATTGCACATTTGGCACCATATAGTTCACAAGGCACTTTTTAGGACCTATATAACTAATGTATAGTGCAAATGTTTTAGTTAAATTCTTTTAACGATAACAGACAAACCTTTTATTGGTTAACTGTTATACTTTTATTATTTACTTATTAGACTCTAATAAACATTTTGAGACCCGTTAGAACTTTTTGCAATGTGAATTGCACATTTGGCACCATATAGTTCACAAGGCACTTTTTAGGACCTATATAACTAATGCATAGTGCAAATGTTTTAGTTAAGTTCTTTTAACGATAACAGACAAACCTTTTATTGGTTAACTGTTATACTTTTATTATTTACTTATTAGACTCTAATAAACATTTTGAGACCCGTTAGAACTTTTTGCAATGTGAATTGCACATTTGGCACCATATAGTTCACAAGGCACTTTTTAGGACCTATATAACTAATGTATAGTGCAAATTTTTTAGTTAAGTTCCTTTAACGATAACAGACAAACCTTTTATTGGTTAACTGTTATACTTTTATTATTTACTTATTAGACTCTAATAAACATTTTGAGACCCGTTAGAGCTTTTTGCAATGTGAATTGCACATTTGGCACCATATAGTTCACAAGGCACTTTTTAGGACCTATATAACTAATGCATAGTGCAAATGTTTTAGTTAAATTCTTTTAACGATAACAGACAAACCTTTTATTGGTTAACTGTTATACTTTTATTATTTACTTATTAGACTCTAATAAACATTTTGAGACCCGTTAGAACTTTTTGCACTGTGAATTGCACATTTGGCACCATATAGTTTACAAGGCACTTTTTAGGACCTATATAACTAATGTATAGTGCAAATTTTTTAGTTAAGTTCCTTTAACGATAACAGACAAACCTTTTATTGGTTAACTGTTATACTTTTATTATTTACTTATTAGACTCTAATAAACATTTTGAGACCCGTTAGAACTTTTTGCAATGTGAATTGCACATTTGGCACCATATAGTTCACAAGGCACTTTTTAGGACCTATATAACTAATGTATAGTGCAAATGTTTTAGTTAAATTCTTTTAACGATAACAGACAAACCTTTTATTGGTTAACTGTTATACTTTTATTATTTACTTATTAGACTCTAATAAACATTTTGAGACCCGTTAGAACTTTTTGCAATGTGAATTGCACATTTGGCACCATATAGTTCACAAGGCACTTTTTAGGACCTATATAACTAATGCATAGTGCAAATGTTTTAGTTAAGTTCTTTTAACGATAACAGACAAACCTTTTATTGGTTAACTGTTATACTTTTATTATTTACTTATTAGACTCTAATAAACATTTTGAGACGCGTTAGAACTTTTTGCAATGTGAATTGCACATTTGGCACCATATAGTTCACAAGGCACTTTTTAGGACCTATATAACTAATGTATAGTGCAAATTTTTTAGTTAAGTTCCTTTAACGATAACAGACAAACCTTTTATTGGTTAACTGTTATACTTTTATTATTTACTTATTAGACTCTAATAAACATTTTGAGACTCGTTAGAGCTTTTTGCAATGTGAATTGCACATTTGGCACCATATAGTTCACAAGGCACTTTTTAGGACCTATATAACTAATGCATAGTGCAAATGTTTTAGTTAAATTCTTTTAACGATAACAGACAAACCTTTTATTGGTTAACTGTTATACTTTTATTATTTACTTATTAGACTCTAATAAACATTTTGAGACCCGTTAGAACTTTTTGCACTGTGAATTGCACATTTGGCACCATATAGTTTACAAGGCACTTTTTAGGACCTATATAACTAATGTATAGTGCAAATTTTTTAGTTAAGTTCCTTTAACGATAACAGACAAACCTTTTATTGGTTAACTGTTATACTTTTATTATTTACTTATTAGACTCTAATAAACATTTTGAGACCCGTTAGAACTTTTTGCAATGTGAATTGCACATTTGGCACCATATAGTTTACAAGGAACTTTTTTGGACCTATATAACTAATGCATAGTGCAAATGTTTTAGTTAAATTCTTTTAACGATAACAGACAAACCTTTTATTGGTTAACTGTTATACTTTTATTATTTACTTATTAGACTCTAATAAACATTTTGAGACCCGTTAGAACTTTTTGCAATGTGAATTGCACATTTGGCACCATATAGTTCACAAGGCACTTTTTAGGACCTATATAACTAATGTATAGTGCAAATTTTTTAGTTAAGTTCCTTTGACGATAACAGACAAACCTTTTATTGGTTAACTGTTATACTTTTATTATTTACTTATTAGACTCTAATAAACATTTTGAGACCCGTTAGAACTTTTTGCAATGTGAATTGCACATTTGGCACCATATAGTTGACAAGGCACTTTTTAGGACCTATATAACTAATGTATAGTGCAAATTTTTTAGTTAAGTTCCTATAACGATAACAGACAAACCTTTTATTGGTTAACTGTTATACTTTTATTATTTACTTATTAGACTCTAATAAACATTTTGAGACACGTTAGAACTTTTTGCAATGTGAATTGCACATTTGGCACCATATAGTTCACAAGGCACTTTTTAGGACCTATATAACTAATGTATAGTGCAAATTTTTTAGTTAAGTTCTTTTAACGATAACAGACAAACCTTTTATTGCTTAACTGTTATACTTTTATTATTTACTTATTAGACTCTAATAAACATTTTGAGACCCGTTAGAACTTTTTGCAATGTGAATTGCACATTTGGCACCATATAGTTTACAAGGCACTTTTTAGGACCTATATAACTAATGTATAGTGCAAATTTTTTAGTTAAGTTCCTTTAACGATAACAGACAAACCTTTTATTGGTTAACTGTTATACTTTTATTATTTACTTATTAGACTCTAATAAACATTTTGAGACCCGTTAGAACTTTTTGCAATGTGAATTGCACATTTGGCACCATAAAGTTTGCAAGGCACTTTTTAGGACCTATATAACTAATGTATAGTGCAAATTTTTTAGTTAAGTTCCTTTAACGATAACAGACAAACCTTTTATTGGTTAACTGTTATACTTTTATTATTTACTTATTAGACTCTAATAAACATTTTGAGACCCGTTAGAACTTTTTGCAATGTGAATTGCACATTTGGCACCATATAGTTCACAAGGCACTTTTTAGTACCTATATAACTAATGCATAGTGCAAATGTTTTAGTTAAGTTCTTTTAACGATAACAGACAAACCTTTTATTGGTTAACTGTTATACTTTTATTATTTACTTATTAGACTCTAATAAACATTTTGAGACCCGTTAGAACTTTTTGCAATGTGAATTGCACATTTGGCACCATCTAGTTCACAAGGCACTTTTTAGGACCTATATAACTAATGTATAGTGCAAATTTTTTAGTTAAGTTCCTTTAACGATAACAGACAAACCTTTTATTGGTTAACTGTTATACTTTTATTATTTACTTATTAGACTCTAATAAACATTTTGAGACCCGTTAGAACTTTTTGCAATGTGAATTGCACATTTGGCACCATATAGTTCACAAGGCACTTTTTAGGACCTATATAACTAATGCATAGTGCAAATGTTTTAGTTAAGTTCTTTTAACGATAACAGACAAACCTTTTATTGGTTAACTGTTATACTTTTATTATTTACTTATTAGACTCTAATAAACATTTTGAGACCCGTTAGAACTTTTTGCAATGTGAATTGCACATTTGGCACCATATAGATCACAAGGCACTTTTTAGGACCTATATAACTAATGTATAGTGCAAATTTTTTTGTTAAGTTCTTTTAACGATAACAGACAAAACTTTTATTGGTTAACTGTTATACTTTTATTATTTACTTATTAGACTCTAATAAACATTTTGAGACCCGTTAGAACTTTTTGCAATGTGAATTGCACATTTGGCACCATATAGTTCACAAGGCACTTTTTAGGACCTATATAACTAATGTATAGTGCAAATTTTTTAGTTAAGTTCCTTTAACGATAACAGACAAACCTTTTATTGGTTAACTGTTATACTTTTATTATTTACTTATTAGACTCTAATAAACATTTTGAGACCCGTTAGAACTTTTTGCAATGTGAATTGCACATTTGGCACCATATAGTTCACAAGGCACTTTTTAGGACCTATATAACTAATGCATAGTGCAAATGTTTTAGTTAAGTTCTTTTAACGATAACAGACAAACCTTTTATTGGTTAACTGTTATACTTTTATTATTTACTTATTAGACTCTAATAAACATTTTGAGACCCGTTAGAACTTTTTGCAATGTGAATTGCACATTTGGCACCATATAGTTCACAAGGCACTTTTTAGGACCTATATAACTAATGCATAGTGCAAATGTTTTAGTTAAGTTCTTTTAACGATAACAGACAAACCTTTTATTGGTTAACTGTTATACTTTTATTATTTACTTATTAGACTCTAATAAACATTTTGAGACCCGTTAGAACTTTTTGCAATGTGAATTGCACATTTGGCACCATATAGATCACAAGGCACTTTTTAGGACCTATATAACTAATGTATAGTGCAAATTTTTTAGTTAAGTTCTTTTATCGATAACAGACAAAACTTTTATTGGTTAACTGTTATACTTTTATTATTTACTTATTAGACTCTAATAAACATTTTGAGACCCGTTAGAACTTTTTGCAATGTGAATTGCACATTTGGCACCATATAGTTCACAAGGCACTTTTTAGGACCTATATAACTAATGTATAGTGCAAATGTTTTAGTTAAGTTCTTTTAACGATAACAGACAAACCTTTTATTGTTTAACTGTTATACTTTTATTATTTACTTATTAGACTCTAATAAACATTTTGAGACCCGTTAGAACTTTTTGCAATGTGAATTGCACATTTGGCACCATATAGATCACAAGGCACTTTTTAGGACCTATATAACTAATGTATAGTGCAAATTTTTTAGTTAAGTTCTTTTAACGATAACAGACAAACCTTTTATTAGTTAACTGTTATACTTTTATTATTTACTTATTAGACTCTAATAAACATTTTGAGACCCGTTAGAACTTTTTGCAATGTGAATTGCACATTTGGCAGCATATAGTTCACAAGGCACTTTTTAGGACCTATATAACTAATGTATAGTGCACATTTTTTAGTTAAGTTCTTTTAACGATAACAGACAAACCTTTTATTGGTTAACTGTTATACTTTTATTATTTACTTATTAGACTCTAATAAACATTTTGAGACCCGTTAGAACTTTTTGCAATGTGAATTGCACATTTGGCACCATATAGTTCACAAGGCACTTTTTAGGACCTATATAACTAATGTATAGTGCAAATTTTTTAGTTAAGTTCTTTTAACGATAACAGACAAACCTTTTATTGGTTAACTGTTATACTTTTATTATTTACTTATTAGACTCTAATAAACATTTTGAGACCCGTTAGAACTTTTTGCAATGTGAATTGCACATTTGGCACCATATAGTTCACAAGGCACTTTTTAGGACCTATATAACTAATGTATAGTGCAAATTTTTTAGTTAAGTTCTTTTAACGATAACAGAAAAACCTTTTATTGGTTAACTGTTATACTTTTATTATTTACTTATTAGACTCTAATAAACATTTTGAGACCCGTTAGAACTTTTTGCAATGTGAATTGCACATTTGGCACCATATAGTTCACAATGCACTTTTTAGGACCTATATAACTAATGTATAGTGCAAATTTTTTAGTTAAGTTCTTTTAACGATAACAGACAAACCTTTTATTGGTTAACTGTTATACTTTTATTATTTACTTATTAGACTCTAATAAACATTTTGAGACCCGTTAGAACTTTTTGCAATGTGAATTGCACATTTGGCACCATATAGTTCACAAGGCACTTTTTAGGACCTATATAACTAATGTATAGTGCAAATTTTTTAGTTAAGTTCTTTTAACGATAACAGACAAACCTTTTATTAGTTAACTGTTATACTTTTATTATTTACTTATTAGACTCTAATAAACATTTTGAGACCCGTTAGAACTTTTTGCAATGTGAATTGCACATTTGGCAGCATATAGTTCACAAGGCACTTTTTAGGACCTATATAACTAATGTATAGTGCACATTTTTTAGTTAAGTTCCTTTAACGATAACAGACAAACCTTTTATTGGTTAACTGTTATACTTTTATTATTTACTTATTAGACTCTAATAAACATTTTGAGACCCGTTAGAACTTTTTGCAATGTGAATTGCACATTTGGCACCATATAGTTCACAAGGCACTTTTTAGGACCTATATAACTAATGTATAGTGCAAATTTTTTAGTTAAGTTCCTTTAACGATAACAGACAAATCTTTTATTGGTTAACTGTTATACTTTTATTATTTACTTATTAGACTCTAATAAACATTTTGAGACCCGTTAGAACTTTTTGCAATGTGAATTGCACATTTGGCACCATATAGTTCACAAGGCACTTTTTAGGACCTATATAACTAATGTATAGTGCAAATTTTTTAGTTAAGTTCCTTTAACGATAACAGACAAACCTTTTATTGGTTAACTGTTATACTTTTATTATTTACTTATTAGACTCTAATAAACATTTTGAGACACGTTAGAACTTTTTGCAATGTGAATTGCACATTTGGCACCATATAGTTCACAAGGCACTTTTTAGGACCTATATAACTAATGCATAATGCAAATGTTTTAGTTAAGTTCTTTTAACGATAACAGACAAACCTTTTATTGGTTAACTGTTATACTTTTATTATTTACTTATTAGACTCTAATAAACATTTTGAGACCCGTTAGAACTTTTTGCAATGTGAATTGCACATTTGGCACCAAATAGATCACAAGGCACTTTTTAGGACCTATATAACTAATGTATAGTGCAAATTTTTTAGTTAAGTTCTTTTAACGATAACAGACAAACCTTTTATTAGTTAACTGTTATACTTTTATTATTTACTTATTAGACTCTAATAAACATTTTGAGACTCGTTAGAACTTTTTGCAATGTGAATTGCACATTTGGCAGCATATAGTTCACAAGGCACTTTTTAGGACCTATATAACTAATGTATAGTGCACATTTTTTAGTTAAGTTCCTTTAACGATAACAGACAAACCTTTTATTGGTTAACTGTTATACTTTTATTATTTACTTATTAGACTCTAATAAACATTTTGAGAGCCGTTAGAACTTTTTTCAATGTGAATTGCACATTTGGCACCATATAGTTCACAAGGCACTTTTTAGGACCTATATAACTAATGTATAGTGCAAATTTTTTAGTTAAGTTCTTTTAACGATAACAGACAAACCTTTTATTGGTTAACTGTTATACTTTTATTATTTACTTATTAGACTCTAATAAACATTTTGAGAGCCGTTAGAACTTTTTGCAATGTGAATTGCACATTTGGCACCATATAGTTCACAAGGCACTTTTTAGGACCTATATAACTAATGTATAGTGCAAATTTTTTAGTTAAGTTCTTTTAACGATAACAGACAAACCTTTTATTGGTTAACTGTTATACTTTTATTATTTACTTATTAGACTCTAATAAACATTTTGAGAGCCGTTAGAACTTTTTGCAATGTGAATTGCACATTTGGCACCATATAGTTCACAAGGCACTTTTTAGGACCTATATAACTAATGTATAGTGCAAATTTTTTAGTTAAGTTCTTTTAACGATAACAGACAAACCTTTTATTGGTTAACTGTTATACTTTTATTATTTACTTATTAGACTCTAATAAACATTTTGAGACCCGTTAGAACTTTTTGCAATGTGAATTGCACATTTGGCACCATATAGTTCACAAGGCACTTTTTAGGACCTATATAACTAATGTATAGTGCAAATTTTTTAGTTAAGTTCTTTTAACGATAACAGACAAACCTTTTATTGGTTAACTGTTATACTTTTATTATTTACTTATTAGACTCTAATAAACATTTTGAGACCCGTTAGAACTTTTTGCAATGTGAATTGCACATTTGGCACCATATAGTTCACAAGGCACTTTTTAGGACCTATATAACTAATGTATAGTGCAAATTTTTTAGTTAAGTTCTTTTAACGATAACAGACAAACCTTTTATTGGTTAACTGTTATACTTTTATTATTTACTTATTAGACTCTAATAAACATTTTGAGACCCGTTAGAACTTTTTGCAATGTGAATTGCACATTTGGTACCATATAGTTCACAAGGCACTTTTTAGGACCTATATAACTAATGTATAGTGCAAATTTTTTAGTTAAGTTCCTTTAACGATAACAGAAAAACCTTTTATTGGTTAACTGTTATACTTTTATTATTTACTTATTAGACTCTAATAAACATTTTGAGACCCGTTAGAACTTTTTGCAATGTGAATTGCACATTTGGCACCATATAGTTCACAATGCACTTTTTAGGACCTATATAACTAATGTATAGTGCAAATTTTTTAGTTAAGTTCTTTTAACGATAACAGACAAACCTTTTATTGGTTAACTGTTATACTTTTATTATTTACTTATTAGACTCTAATAAACATTTTGAGACCCGTTAGAACTTTTTGCAATGTGAATTGCACATTTGGCACCATATAGTTCACAAGGCACTTTTTAGGACCTATATAACTAATGTATAGTGCAAATTTTTCAGTTAAGTTCTTTTAACGATAACAGACAAACCTTTTATTAGTTAACTGTTATACTTTTATTATTTACTTATTAGACTCTAATAAACATTTTGAGACCCGTTAGAACTTTTTGCAATGTGAATTGCACATTTGGCAGCATATAGTTCACAAGGCACTTTTTAGGACCTATATAACTAATGTATAGTGCACATTTTTTAGTTAAGTTCCTTTAACGATAACAGACAAACCTTTTATTGGTTAACTGTTATACTTTTATTATTTACTTATTAGACTCTAATAAACATTTTGAGACCCGTTAGAACTTTTTGCAATGTGAATTGCACATTTGGCACCATATAGTTCACAAGGCACTTTTTAGGACCTATATAACTAATGTATAGTGCAAATTTTTTAGTTAAGTTCCTTTAACGATAACAGACAAATCTTTTATTGGTTAACTGTTATACTTTTATTATTTACTTATTAGACTCTAATAAACATTTTGAGACCCGTTAGAACTTTTTGCAATGTGAATTGCACATTTGGCACCATATAGTTCACAAGGCACTTTTTAGGACCTATATAACTAATGTATAGTGCAAATTTTTTAGTTAAGTTCCTTTAACGATAACAGACAAACCTTTTATTGGTTAACTGTTATACTTTTATTATTTACTTATTAGACTCTAATAAACATTTTGAGACACGTTAGAACTTTTTGCAATGTGAATTGCACATTTGGCACCATATAGTTCACAAGGCACTTTTTAGGACCTATATAACTAATGCATAATGCAAATGTTTTAGTTAAGTTCTTTTAACGATAACAGACAAACCTTTTATTGGTTAACTGTTATACTTTTATTATTTACTTATTAGACTCTAATAAACATTTTGAGACCCGTTAGAACTTTTTGCAATGTGAATTGCACATTTGGCACCAAATAGATCACAAGGCACTTTTTAGGACCTATATAACTAATGTATAGTGCAAATTTTTTAGTTAAGTTCTTTTAACGATAACAGACAAACCTTTTATTAGTTAACTGTTATACTTTTATTATTTACTTATTAGACTCTAATAAACATTTTGAGACCCGTTAGAACTTTTTGCAATGTGAATTGCACATTTGGCAGCATATAGTTCACAAGGCACTTTTTAGGACCTATATAACTAATGTATAGTGCACATTTTTTAGTTAAGTTCCTTTAACGATAACAGACAAACCTTTTATTGGTTAACTGTTATACTTTTATTATTTACTTATTAGACTCTAATAAACATTTTGAGACCCGTTAGAACTTTTTGCAATGTGAATTGCACATTTGGCACCATATAGTTCACAAGGCACTTTTTAGGACCTATATAACTAATGTATAGTGCAAATTTTTTAGTTAAGTTCCTTTAACGATAACAGACAAATCTTTTATTGGTTAACTGTTATACTTTTATTATTTACTTATTAGACTCTAATAAACATTTTGAGACCCGTTAGAACTTTTTGCAATGTGAATTGCACATTTGGCACCATATAGTTCACAAGGCACTTTTTAGGTCCTATATAACTAATGTATAGTGCAAATTTTTTAGTTAAGTTCCTTTAACGATAACAGACAAACCTTTTATTGGTTAACTGTTATACTTTTATTATTTACTTATTAGACTCTAATAAACATTTTGAGACACGTTAGAACTTTTTGCAATGTGAATTGCACATTTGGCACCATATAGTTCACAAGGCACTTTTTAGGACCTATATAACTAATGCATAATGCAAATGTTTTAGTTAAGTTCTTTTAACGATAACAGACAAACCTTTTATTGGTTAACTGTTATACTTTTATTATTTACTTATTAGACTCTAATAAACATTTTGAGACCCGTTAGAACTTTTTGCAATGTGAATTGCACATTTGGCACCAAATAGATCACAAGGCACTTTTTAGGACCTATATAACTAATGTATAGTGCAAATTTTTTAGTTAAGTTCTTTTAACGATAACAGACAAACCTTTTATTAGTTAACTGTTATACTTTTATTATTTACTTATTAGACTCTAATAAACATTTTGAGACCCGTTAGAACTTTTTGCAATGTGAATTGCACATTTGGCACCATATAGTTCACAAGGCACTTTTTAGGACCTATATAACTAATGTATAGTGCAAATGTTTTAGTTAAATTCTTTTAACGATAACAGACAAACCTTTTATTGGTTAACTGTTATACTTTTATTATTTACTTATTAGACTCTAATAAACATTTTGAGACCCGTTAGAACTTTTTGCAATGTGAATTGCACATTTGGCACCATATAGTTTACAAGGCACTTTTTAGGACCTATATAACTAATGTATAGTGCAAATTTTTTAGTTAAGTTCCTTTAACGATAACAGACAAACCTTTTATTGGTTAACTGTTATACTTTTATTATTTACTTATTAGACTCTAATAAACATTTTGAGACCCGTTAGAACTTTTTGCAATGTGAATTGCACATTTGGCACCATATAGTTCACAAGGCACTTTTTAGGACCTATATAACTAATGTATAGTGCAAATGTTTTAGTTAAGTTCTTTTAACGATAACAGACAAACCTTTTATTGGTTAACTGTTATACTTTTATTATTTACTTATTAGACTCTAATAAACATTTTGAGACCCGTTAGAACTTTTTGCAATGTGAATTGCACATTTGGCACCATATAGTTCACAAGGCACTTTTTAGGACCTATATAACTAATGCATAGTGCAAATGTTTTAGTTAAGTTCTTTTAACGATAACAGACAAACCTTTTATTGGTTAACTGTTATACTTTTATTATTTACTTATTAGACTCTAATAAACATTTTGAGACCCGTTAGAACTTTTTGCAATGTGAATTGCACATTTGGCACCATATAGATCACAAGGCACTTTTTAGGACCTATATAACTAATGTATAGTGCAAATTTTTTTGTTAAGTTTTTTATCGATAACAGACAAAACTTTTATTGGTTAACTGTTATACTTTTATTATTTACTTATTAGACTCTAATAAACATTTTGAGACCCGTTAGAACTTTTTGCAATGTGAATTGCACATTTGGCACCATATAGTTCACAAGGCACTTTTTAGGACCTATATAACTAATGCATAGTGCAAATGTTTTAGTTAAGTTCTTTTAACGATAACAGACAAACCTTTTATTGGTTAACTGTTATACTTTTATTATTTACTTATTAGACTCTAATAAACATTTTGAGACCCGTTAGAACTTTTTGCAATGTGAATTGCACATTTGGCACCATATAGTTCACAAGGCACTTTTTAGGACCTATATAACTAATGTATAGTGCAAATTTTTTAGTTAAGTTCCTTTAACGATAACAGACAAACCTTTTATTGGTTAACTGTTATACTTTTATTATTTACTTATTAGACTCTAATAAACATTTTGAGACCCGTTAGAACTTTTTTCAATGTGAATTGCACATTTGGCACCATATAGTTCACAAGGCACTTTTTAGGACCTATATAACTAATGTATAGTGCAAATTTTTTAGTTAAGTTCCTTTAACGATAACAGACAAACCTTTTATTGGTTAACTGTTATACTTTTATTATTTACTTATTAGACTCTAATAAACATTTTGAGACCCGTTAGAACTTTTTGCAATGTGAATTGCACATTTGGCACCATATAGTCACAAGGCACTTTTTAGGACCTATATAACTAATGTATAGTGCAAATTTTTTGTTAAGTTCTTTTAACGATAACAGACAAACCTTTTATTGGTTAACTGTTATACTTTTATTATTTACTTATTAGACTCTAATAAACATTTTGAGACCCGTTAGAACTTTTTGCAATGTGAATTGCACATTTGGCACCATATAGTTCACAAGGCACTTTTTAGGACCTATATAACTAATGTATAGTGCAAATTTTTTAGTTAAGTTCTTTTAACGATAACAGACAAACCTTTTATTGGTTAACTGTTATACTTTTATTATTTACTTATTAGACTCTAATAAACATTTTGAGACCCGTTAGAACTTTTTGCAATGTGAATTGCACATTTGGCACCATATAGTTCACAAGGCACTTTTTAGGACCTATATAACTAATGTATAGTGCAAATTTTTTAGTTAAGTTCTTTTAACGATAACAGACAAACCTTTTATTAGTTAACTGTTATACTTTTATTATTTACTTATTAGACTCTAATAAACATTTTGAGACCCGTTAGAACTTTTTGCAATGTGAATTGCACATTTGGCAGCATATAGTTCACAAGGCACTTTTTAGGACCTATATAACTAATGTATAGTGCAAATTTTTTTGTTAAGTTCTTTTATCGATAACAGACAAACCTTTGATTGGTTAACTGTTATACTTTTATTATTTACTTATTAGACTCTAATAAACATTTTGAGACCCGTTAGAACTTTTTTCAATGTGAATTGCACATTTGGCACCATATAGTTCACAAGGCACTTTTTAGGACCTATATAACTAATGTATAGTGCAAATTTTTTAGTTAAGTTCCTTTAACGATAACAGACAAACCTTTTATTGGTTAACTGTTATACTTTTATTATTTACTTATTAGACTCTAATAAACATTTTGAGACCCGTTAGAACTTTTTTCAATGTGAATTGCACATTTGGCACCATATAGTTCACAAGGCACTTTTTAGGACCTATATAACTAATGTATAGTGCAAATTTTTTAGTTAAGTTCTTTTAACGATAACAGACAAACCTTTTATTGGTTAACTGTTATACTTTTAGTATTCACTTATTAGACTCTAATAAACATTTTGAGAGCCGTTAGAACTTTTTGCAATGTGAATTGCACATTTGGCACCATATAGTTCACAAGGCACTTTTTAGGACCTATATAACTAATGTATAGTGCAAATTTTTTAGTTAAGTTCTTTTAACGATAACAGACAAACCTTTTATTGGTTAACTGTTATACTTTTGTTATTTACTTATTAGACTCTAATAAACATTTTGAGACCCGTTAGAACTTTTTGCAATGTGAATTGCACATTTGGCACCATATAGTTCACAAGGCACTTTTTAGGACCTATATAACTAATGTATAGTGCAAATTTTTTAGTTAAGTTCTTTTAACGATAACAGACAAACCTTTTATTGGTTAACTGTTATACTTTTATTATTTACTTATTAGACTCTAATAAACATTTTGAGAGCAGTTAGAACTTTTTGCAATGTGAATTGCACATTTGGCACCATATAGTTCACAAGGCACTTTTTAGGACCTATATAACTAATGTATAGTGCAAATTTTTTAGTTAAGTTCTTTTAACGATAACAGACAAACCTTTTATTGGTTAACTGTTATACTTTTATTATTTACTTATTAGACTCTAATAAACATTTTGAGACCCGTTAGAACTTTTTGCAATGTGAATTGCACATTTGGCACCATATAGTTCACAAGGCACTTTTTAGGACCTATATAACTAATGTATAGTGCAAATTTTTTAGTTAATTTCTTTTAACGATAACAGACAAACCTTTTATTGGTTAACTGTTATACTTTTATTATTTACTTATTAGACTCTAATAAACATTTTGAGACCCGTTAGAACTTTTTGCAATGTGAATTGCACATTTGGCACCATATAGTTCACAATGCACTTTTTAGGACCTATATAACTAATGTATAGTGCAAATTTTTTAGTTAAGTTCTTTTAACGATAACAGACAAACCTTTTATTGGTTAACTGTTATACTTTTATTATTTACTTATTAGACTCTAATAAACATTTTGAGACCCGTTAGAACTTTTTGCAATGTGAATTGCACATTTGGCACCATATAGTTCACAAGGCACTTTTTAGGACCTATATAACTAATGTATAGTGCAAATTTTTTAGTTAAGTTCTTTTAACGATAACAGACAAACCTTTTATTGGTTAACTGTTATACTTTTATTATTTACTTATTAGACTCTAATAAACATTTTGAGACCCGTTAGAACTTTTTGCAATGTGAATTGCACATTTGGCACCATATAGTTCACAAGGCACTTTTTAGGACCTATATAACTAATGTATAGTGCAAATTTTTTAGTTAAGTTCCTTTAACGATAACAGACAAACCTTTTATTGGTTAACTGTTATACTTTTATTATTTACTTATTAGACTCTAATAAACATTTTGAGACCCGTTAGAACTTTTTTCAATGTGAATTGCACATTTGGCACCATATAGTTCACAAGGCACTTTTTAGGACCTATATAACTAATGTATAGTGCAAATTTTTTAGTTAAGTTCTTTTAACGATAACAGACAAACCTTTTATTGGTTAACTGTTATACTTTTATTATTTACTTATTAGACTCTAATAAACATTTTGAGACCCGTTAGAACTTTTTGCAATGTGAATTGCACATTTGGCACCATATAGTTCACAAGGCACTTTTTAGGACCTATATAACTAATGTATAGTGCAAATTTTTTAGTTAAGTTCTTTTAACGATAACAGACAAACCTTTTATTAGTTAACTGTTATACTTTTATTATTTACTTATTAGACTCTAATAAACATTTTGAGACCCGTTAGAACTTTTTGCAATGTGAATTGCACATTTGGCAGCATATAGTTCACAAGGCACTTTTTAGGACCTATATAACTAATGTATAGTGCAAATTTTTTTGTTAAGTTCTTTTATCGATAACAGACAAACCTTTGATTGGTTAACTGTTATACTTTTATTATTTACTTATTAGACTCTAATAAACATTTTGAGACCCGTTAGAACTTTTTTCAATGTGAATTGCACATTTGGCACCATATAGTTCACAAGGCACTTTTTAGGACCTATATAACTAATGTATAGTGCAAATTTTTTAGTTAAGTTCCTTTAACGATAACAGACAAACCTTTTATTGGTTAACTGTTATACTTTTATTATTTACTTATTAGACTCTAATAAACATTTTGAGACCCGTTAGAACTTTTTTCAATGTGAATTGCACATTTGGCACCATATAGTTCACAAGGCACTTTTTAGGACCTATATAACTAATGTATAGTGCAAATTTTTTAGTTAAGTTCTTTTAACGATAACAGACAAACCTTTTATTGGTTAACTGTTATACTTTTAGTATTCACTTATTAGACTCTAATAAACATTTTGAGAGCCGTTAGAACTTTTTGCAATGTGAATTGCACATTTGGCACCATATAGTTCACAAGGCACTTTTTAGGACCTATATAACTAATGTATAGTGCAAATTTTTTAGTTAAGTTCTTTTAACGATAACAGACAAACCTTTTATTGGTTAACTGTTATACTTTTGTTATTTACTTATTAGACTCTAATAAACATTTTGAGACCCGTTAGAACTTTTTGCAATGTGAATTGCACATTTGGCACCATATAGTTCACAAGGCACTTTTTAGGACCTATATAACTAATGTATAGTGCAAATTTTTTAGTTAAGTTCTTTTAACGATAACAGACAAACCTTTTATTGGTTAACTGTTATACTTTTATTATTTACTTATTAGACTCTAATAAACATTTTGAGAGCCGTTAGAACTTTTTGCAATGTGAATTGCACATTTGGCACCATATAGTTCACAAGGCACTTTTTAGGACCTATATAACTAATGTATAGTGCAAATTTTTTAGTTAAGTTCTTTTAACGATAACAGACAAACCTTTTATTGGTTAACTGTTATACTTTTATTATTTACTTATTAGACTCTAATAAACATTTTGAGACCCGTTAGAACTTTTTGCAATGTGAATTGCACATTTGGCACCATATAGTTCACAAGGCACTTTTTAGGACCTATATAACTAATGTATAGTGCAAATTTTTTAGTTAATTTCTTTTAACGATAACAGACAAACCTTTTATTGGTTAACTGTTATACTTTTATTATTTACTTATTAGACTCTAATAAACATTTTGAGACCCGTTAGAACTTTTTGCAATGTGAATTGCACATTTGGCACCATATAGTTCACAATGCACTTTTTAGGACCTATATAACTAATGTATAGTGCAAATTTTTTAGTTAAGTTCTTTTAACGATAACAGACAAACCTTTTATTGGTTAACTGTTATACTTTTATTATTTACTTATTAGACTCTAATAAACATTTTGAGACCCGTTAGAACTTTTTGCAATGTGAATTGCACATTTGGCACCATATAGTTCACAAGGCACTTTTTAGGACCTATATAACTAATGTATAGTGCAAATTTTTTAGTTAAGTTCTTTTAACGATAACAGACAAACCTTTTATTGGTTAACTGTTATACTTTTATTATTTACTTATTAGACTCTAATAAACATTTTGAGACCCGTTAGAACTTTTTGCAATGTGAATTGCACATTTGGCACCATATAGTTCACAAGGCACTTTTTAGGACCTATATAACTAATGTATAGTGCAAATTTTTTAGTTAAGTTCCTTTAACGATAACAGACAAACCTTTTATTGGTTAACTGTTATACTTTTATTATTTACTTATTAGACTCTAATAAACATTTTGAGACCCGTTAGAACTTTTTTCAATGTGAATTGCACATTTGGCACCATATAGTTCACAAGGCACTTTTTAGGACCTATATAACTAATGTATAGTGCAAATTTTTTAGTTAAGTTCTTTTAACGATAACAGACAAACCTTTTATTGGTTAACTGTTATACTTTTATTATTTACTTATTAGACTCTAATAAACATTTTGAGACCCGTTAGAACTTTTTGCAATGTGAATTGCACATTTGGCACCATATAGTTCACAAGGCACTTTTTAGGACCTATATAACTAATGTATAGTGCAAATTTTTTAGTTAAGTTCTTTTAACGATAACAGACAAACCTTTTATTGGTTAACTGTTATACTTTTATTATTTACTTATTAGACTCTAATAAACATTTTGAGACCCGTTAGAACTTTTTGCAATGTGAATTGCACATTTGGCAGCATATAGTTCACAAGGCACTTTTTAGGACCTATATAACTAATGTATAGTGCAAATTTTTTTGTTAAGTTCTTTTATCGATAACAGACAAACCTTTGATTGGTTAACTGTTATACTTTTATTATTTACTTATTAGACTCTAATAAACATTTTGAGACCCGTTAGAACTTTTTGCAATGTGAATTGCACATTTGGCACCATATAGTTCACAAGGCACTTTTTAGGACCTATATAACTAATGTATAATGCACATTTTTTAGTTAAGTTCCTTTAACGATAACAGACAAACCTTTTATTGGTTAACTGTTATACTTTTATTATTTACTTATTAGACTCTAATAAACATTTTGAGAACCGTTAGAACTTTTTGCAATGTGAATTGCACATTTGGCACCATATAGTTCACAAGGCACTTTTTAGGACCTATATAACTAATGTATAGTGCAAATTTTTTAGTTAAGTTCTTTTAACGATAACAGACAAACCTTTTATTGGTTAACTGTTATACTTTTATTATTTACTTATTAGACTCTAATAAACATTTTGAGACCCGTTAGAACTTTTTGCAATGTGAATTGCACATTTGGCACCATATAGTCACAAGGCACTTTTTAGGACCTATATAACTAATGTATAGTGCAAATTTTTTGTTAAGTTCTTTTAACGATAACAGACAAACCTTTTATTGGTTAACTGTTATACTTTTATTATTTACTTATTAGACTCTAATAAACATTTTGAGACCCGTTAGAACTTTTTGCAATGTGAATTGCACATTTGGCACCATATAGTTCACAAGGCACTTTTTAGGACCTATATAACTAATGTATAGTGCAAATTTTTTAGTTAAGTTCTTTTAACGATAACAGACAAACCTTTTATTGGTTAACTGTTATACTTTTATTATTTACTTATTAGACTCTAATAAACATTTTGAGACCCGTTAGAACTTTTTGCAATGTGAATTGCACATTTGGCACCATATAGTTCACAAGGCACTTTTTAGGACCTATATAACTAATGTATAGTGCAAATTTTTTAGTTAAGTTCTTTTAACGATAACAGACAAACCTTTTATTAGTTAACTGTTATACTTTTATTATTTACTTATTAGACTCTAATAAACATTTTGAGACCCGTTAGAACTTTTTGCAATGTGAATTGCACATTTGGCAGCATATAGTTCACAAGGCACTTTTTAGGACCTATATAACTAATGTATAGTGCAAATTTTTTTGTTAAGTTCTTTTATCGATAACAGACAAACCTTTGATTGGTTAACTGTTATACTTTTATTATTTACTTATTAGACTCTAATAAACATTTTGAGACCCGTTAGAACTTTTTTCAATGTGAATTGCACATTTGGCACCATATAGTTCACAAGGCACTTTTTAGGACCTATATAACTAATGTATAGTGCAAATTTTTTAGTTAAGTTCCTTTAACGATAACAGACAAACCTTTTATTGGTTAACTGTTATACTTTTATTATTTACTTATTAGACTCTAATAAACATTTTGAGACCCGTTAGAACTTTTTTCAATGTGAATTGCACATTTGGCACCATATAGTTCACAAGGCACTTTTTAGGACCTATATAACTAATGTATAGTGCAAATTTTTTAGTTAAGTTCTTTTAACGATAACAGACAAACCTTTTATTGGTTAACTGTTATACTTTTATTATTCACTTATTAGACTCTAATAAACATTTTGAGAGCCGTTAGAACTTTTTGCAATGTGAATTGCACATTTGGCACCATATAGTTCACAAGGCACTTTTTAGGACCTATATAACTAATGTATAGTGCAAATTTTTTAGTTAAGTTCTTTTAACGATAACAGACAAACCTTTTATTGGTTAACTGTTATACTTTTGTTATTTACTTATTAGACTCTAATAAACATTTTGAGACCCGTTAGAACTTTTTGCAATGTGAATTGCACATTTGGCACCATATAGTTCACAAGGCACTTTTTAGGACCTATATAACTAATGTATAGTGCAAATTTTTTAGTTAAGTTCTTTTAACGATAACAGACAAACCTTTTATTGGTTAACTGTTATACTTTTATTATTTACTTATTAGACTCTAATAAACATTTTGAGAGCCGTTAGAACTTTTTGCAATGTGAATTGCACATTTGGCACCATATAGTTCACAAGGCACTTTTTAGGACCTATATAACTAATGTATAGTGCAAATTTTTTAGTTAAGTTCCTTTAACGATAACAGACAAACCTTTTATTGGTTAACTGTTATACTTTTATTATTTACTTATTAGACTCTAATAAACATTTTGAGACCCGTTAGAACTTTTTGCAATGTGAATTGCACATTTGGCACCATATAGTTCACAAGGCACTTTTTAGGACCTATATAACTAATGTATAGTGCAAATTTTTTAGTTAATTTCTTTTAACGATAACAGACAAACCTTTTATTGGTTAACTGTTATACTTTTATTATTTACTTATTAGACTCTAATAAACATTTTGAGACCCGTTAGAACTTTTTGCAATGTGAATTGCACATTTGGCACCATATAGTTCACAAGGCACTTTTTAGGACCTATATAACTAATGTATAGTGCAAATTTTTTAGTTAAGTTCTTTTAACGATAACAGACAAACCTTTTATTGGTTAACTGTTATACTTTTATTATTTACTTATTAGACTCTAATAAACATTTTGAGACCCGTTAGAACTTTTTGCAATGTGAATTGCACATTTGGCACCATATAGTTCACAAGGCACTTTTTAGGACCTATATAACTAATGTATAGTGCAAATTTTTTAGTTAATTTCTTTTAACGATAACAAACAAACCTTTTATTGGTTAACTGGTATACTTTTATTATTTACTTATTAGACTCTAATAAACATTTTGAAAGCCGTTAGAACTTTTTGCAATGTGATTTGCACATTTGGCACCATATAGTTCACAAGGCACTTTTTAGGACCTATATAACTAATGTATAGTGCAAATTTTTTAGTTAAGTTCTTTTAACGATAACAGACAAACCTTTTATTGGTTAACTGTTATACTTTTATTATTTACTTATTAGACTCTAATAAACATTTTGAGACCCGTTAGAACTTTTTTCAATGTGAATTGCACATTTGGCACCATATAGTTCACAAGGCACTTTTTAGGACCTATATAACTAATGTATAGTGCAAATTTTTTAGTTAAGTTCTTTTAACGATAACAGACAAACCTTTTATTGGTTAACTGTTATACTTTTATTATTTACTTATTAGACTCTAATAAACATTTTGAGACCCGTTAGAACTTTTTGCAATGTGAATTGCACATTTGGCACCATATAGTTCACAAGGCACTTTTTAGGACCTATATAACTAATGTATAGTGCAAATTTTTTAGTTAAGTTCTTTTAACGATAACAGACAAACCTTTTATTAGTTAACTGTTATACTTTTATTATTTACTTATTAGACTCTAATAAACATTTTGAGACCCGTTAGAACTTTTTGCAATGTGAATTGCACATTTGGCAGCATATAGTTCACAAGGCACTTTTTAGGACCTATATAACTAATGTATAGTGCAAATTTTTTTGTTAAGTTCTTTTATCGATAACAGACAAACCTTTGATTGGTTAACTGTTATACTTTTATTATTTACTTATTAGACTCTAATAAACATTTTGAGACCCGTTAGAACTTTTTTCAATGTGAATTGCACATTTGGCACCATATAGTTCACAAGGCACTTTTTAGGACCTATATAACTAATGTATAGTGCAAATTTTTTAGTTAAGTTCCTTTAACGATAACAGACAAACCTTTTATTGGTTAACTGTTATACTTTTATTATTTACTTATTAGACTCTAATAAACATTTTGAGACCCGTTAGAACTTTTTTCAATGTGAATTGCACATTTGGCACCATATAGTTCACAAGGCACTTTTTAGGACCTATATAACTAATGTATAGTGCAAATTTTTTAGTTAAGTTCTTTTAACGATAACAGACAAACCTTTTATTGGTTAACTGTTATACTTTTATTATTCACTTATTAGACTCTAATAAACATTTTGAGAGCCGTTAGAACTTTTTGCAATGTGAATTGCACATTTGGCACCATATAGTTCACAAGGCACTTTTTAGGACCTATATAACTAATGTATAGTGCAAATTTTTTAGTTAAGTTCTTTTAACGATAACAGACAAACCTTTTATTGGTTAACTGTTATACTTTTGTTATTTACTTATTAGACTCTAATAAACATTTTGAGACCCGTTAGAACTTTTTGCAATGTGAATTGCACATTTGGCACCATATAGTTCACAAGGCACTTTTTAGGACCTATATAACTAATGTATAGTGCAAATTTTTTAGTTAAGTTCTTTCAACGATAACAGACAAACCTTTTATTGGTTAACTGTTATACTTTTATTATTTACTTATTAGACTCTAATAAACATTTTGAGAGCCGTTAGAACTTTTTGCAATGTGAATTGCACATTTGGCACCATATAGTTCACAAGGCACTTTTTAGGACCTATATAACTAATGTATAGTGCAAATTTTTTAGTTAAGTTCTTTTAACGATAACAGACAAACCTTTTATTGGTTAACTGTTATACTTTTATTATTTACTTATTAGACTCTAATAAACATTTTGAGACCCGTTAGAACTTTTTGCAATGTGAATTGCACATTTGGCACCATATAGTTCACAAGGCACTTTTTAGGACCTATATAACTAATGTATAGTGCAAATTTTTTAGTTAAGTTCTTTTAACGATAACAGACAAACCTTTTATTGGTTAACTGTTATACTTTTATTATTTACTTATTAGACTCTAATAAACATTTTGAGACCCGTTAGAACTTTTTGCAATGTGAATTGCACATTTGGCACCATATAGTTCACAAGGCACTTTTTAGGACCTATATAACTAATGTATAGTGCAAATTTTTTAGTTAATTTCTTTTAACGATAACAAACAAACCTTTTATTGGTTAACTGGTATACTTTTATTATTTACTTATTAGACTCTAATAAACATTTTGAAAGCCGTTAGAACTTTTTGCAATGTGATTTGCACATTTGGCACCATATAGTTCACAAGGCACTTTTTAGGACCTATATAACTAATGTATAGTGCAAATTTTTTAGTTAAGTTCTTTTAACGATAACAGACAAACCTTTTATTGGTTAACTGTTATACTTTTATTATTTACTTATTAGACTCTAATAAACATTTTGAGACCCGTTAGAACTTTTTTCAATGTGAATTGCACATTTGGCACCATATAGTTCACAAGGCACTTTTTAGGACCTATATAACTAATGTATAGTGCAAATTTTTTAGTTAAGTTCTTTTAACGATAACAGACAAACCTTTTATTGGTTAACTGTTATACTTTTATTATTTACTTATTAGACTCTAATAAACATTTTGAGACCCGTTAGAACTTTTTGCAATGTGAATTGCACATTTGGCACCATATAGTTCACAAGGCACTTTTTAGGACCTATATAACTAATGTATAGTGCAAATTTTTTAGTTAAGTTCTTTTAACGATAACAGACAAACCTTTTATTAGTTAACTGTTATACTTTTATTATTTACTTATTAGACTCTAATAAACATTTTGAGACCCGTTAGAACTTTTTGCAATGTGAATTGCACATTTGGCAGCATATAGTTCACAAGGCACTTTTTAGGACCTATATAACTAATGTATAGTGCAAATTTTTTTGTTAAGTTCTTTTATCGATAACAGACAAACCTTTGATTGGTTAACTGTTATACTTTTATTATTTACTTATTAGACTCTAATAAACATTTTGAGACCCGTTAGAACTTTTTTCAATGTGAATTGCACATTTGGCACCATATAGTTCACAAGGCACTTTTTAGGACCTATATAACTAATGTATAGTGCAAATTTTTTAGTTAAGTTCCTTTAACGATAACAGACAAACCTTTTATTGGTTAACTGTTATACTTTTATTATTTACTTATTAGACTCTAATAAACATTTTGAGACCCGTTAGAACTTTTTTCAATGTGAATTGCACATTTGGCACCATATAGTTCACAAGGCACTTTTTAGGACCTATATAACTAATGTATAGTGCAAATTTTTTAGTTAAGTTCTTTTAACGATAACAGACAAACCTTTTATTGGTTAACTGTTATACTTTTATTATTCACTTATTAGACTCTAATAAACATTTTGAGAGCCGTTAGAACTTTTTGCAATGTGAATTGCACATTTGGCACCATATAGTTCACAAGGCACTTTTTAGGACCTATATAACTAATGTATAGTGCAAATTTTTTAGTTAAGTTCTTTTAACGATAACAGACAAACCTTTTATTGGTTAACTGTTATACTTTTGTTATTTACTTATTAGACTCTAATAAACATTTTGAGACCCGTTAGAACTTTTTGCAATGTGAATTGCACATTTGGCACCATATAGTTCACAAGGCACTTTTTAGGACCTATATAACTAATGTATAGTGCAAATTTTTTAGTTAAGTTCTTTTAACGATAACAGACAAACCTTTTATTGGTTAACTGTTATACTTTTATTATTTACTTATTAGACTCTAATAAACATTTTGAGAGCCGTTAGAACTTTTTGCAATGTGAATTGCACATTTGGCACCATATAGTTCACAAGGCACTTTTTAGGACCTATATAACTAATGTATAGTGCAAATTTTTTAGTTAAGTTCTTTTAACGATAACAGACAAACCTTTTATTGGTTAACTGTTATACTTTTATTATTTACTTATTAGACTCTAATAAACATTTTGAGACCCGTTAGAACTTTTTGCAATGTGAATTGCACATTTGGCACCATATAGTTCACAAGGCACTTTTTAGGACCTATATAACTAATGTATAGTGCAAATTTTTTAGTTAAGTTCCTTTAACGATAACAGACAAATCTTTTATTGGTTAACTGTTATACTTTTATTATTTACTTATTAGACTCTAATAAACATTTTGAGACCCGTTAGAACTTTTTGCAATGTGAATTGCACATTTGGCACCATATAGTTCACAAGGCACTTTTTAGGACCTATATAACTAATGTATAGTGCAAATTTTTTAGTTAAGTTCCTTTAACGATAACAGACAAACCTTTTATTGGTTAACTGTTATACTTTTATTATTTACTTATTAGACTCTAATAAACATTTTGAGACACGTTAGAACTTTTTGCAATGTGAATTGCACATTTGGCACCATATAGTTCACAAGGCACTTTTTAGGACCTATATAACTAATGCATAATGCAAATGTTTTAGTTAAGTTCTTTTAACGATAACAGACAAACCTTTTATTGGTTAACTGTTATACTTTTATTATTTACTTATTAGACTCTAATAAACATTTTGAGACCCGTTAGAACTTTTTGCAATGTGAATTGCACATTTGGCACCAAATAGATCACAAGGCACTTTTTAGGACCTATATAACTAATGTATAGTGCAAATTTTTTAGTTAAGTTCTTTTAACGATAACAGACAAACCTTTTATTAGTTAACTGTTATACTTTTATTATTTACTTATTAGACTCTAATAAACATTTTGAGACCCGTTAGAACTTTTTGCAATGTGAATTGCACATTTGGCAGCATATAGTTCACAAGGCACTTTTTAGGACCTATATAACTAATGTATAGTGCACATTTTTTAGTTAAGTTCCTTTAACGATAACAGACAAACCTTTTATTGGTTAACTGTTATACTTTTATTATTTACTTATTAGACTCTAATAAACATTTTGAGACCCGTTAGAACTTTTTGCAATGTGAATTGCACATTTGGCACCATATAGTTCACAAGGCACTTTTTAGGACCTATATAACTAATGTATAGTGCAAATTTTTTAGTTAAGTTCCTTTAACGATAACAGACAAATCTTTTATTGGTTAACTGTTATACTTTTATTATTTACTTATTAGACTCTAATAAACATTTTGAGACCCGTTAGAACTTTTTGCAATGTGAATTGCACATTTGGCACCATATAGTTCACAAGGCACTTTTTAGGTCCTATATAACTAATGTATAGTGCAAATTTTTTAGTTAAGTTCCTTTAACGATAACAGACAAACCTTTTATTGGTTAACTGTTATACTTTTATTATTTACTTATTAGACTCTAATAAACATTTTGAGACACGTTAGAACTTTTTGCAATGTGAATTGCACATTTGGCACCATATAGTTCACAAGGCACTTTTTAGGACCTATATAACTAATGCATAATGCAAATGTTTTAGTTAAGTTCTTTTAACGATAACAGACAAACCTTTTATTGGTTAACTGTTATACTTTTATTATTTACTTATTAGACTCTAATAAACATTTTGAGACCCGTTAGAACTTTTTGCAATGTGAATTGCACATTTGGCACCAAATAGATCACAAGGCACTTTTTAGGACCTATATAACTAATGTATAGTGCAAATTTTTTAGTTAAGTTCTTTTAACGATAACAGACAAACCTTTTATTAGTTAACTGTTATACTTTTATTATTTACTTATTAGACTCTAATAAACATTTTGAGACCCGTTAGAACTTTTTGCAATGTGAATTGCACATTTGGCACCATATAGTTCACAAGGCACTTTTTAGGACCTATATAACTAATGTATAGTGCAAATGTTTTAGTTAAATTCTTTTAACGATAACAGACAAACCTTTTATTGGTTAACTGTTATACTTTTATTATTTACTTATTAGACTCTAATAAACATTTTGAGACCCGTTAGAACTTTTTGCAATGTGAATTGCACATTTGGCACCATATAGTTTACAAGGCACTTTTTAGGACCTATATAACTAATGTATAGTGCAAATTTTTTAGTTAAGTTCCTTTAACGATAACAGACAAACCTTTTATTGGTTAACTGTTATACTTTTATTATTTACTTATTAGACTCTAATAAACATTTTGAGACCCGTTAGAACTTTTTGCAATGTGAATTGCACATTTGGCACCATATAGTTCACAAGGCACTTTTTAGGACCTATATAACTAATGTATAGTGCAAATGTTTTAGTTAAGTTCTTTTAACGATAACAGACAAACCTTTTATTGGTTAACTGTTATACTTTTATTATTTACTTATTAGACTCTAATAAACATTTTGAGACCCGTTAGAACTTTTTGCAATGTGAATTGCACATTTGGCACCATATAGTTCACAAGGCACTTTTTAGGACCTATATAACTAATGCATAGTGCAAATGTTTTAGTTAAGTTCTTTTAACGATAACAGACAAACCTTTTATTGGTTAACTGTTATACTTTTATTATTTACTTATTAGACTCTAATAAACATTTTGAGACCCGTTAGAACTTTTTGCAATGTGAATTGCACATTTGGCACCATATAGATCACAAGGCACTTTTTAGGACCTATATAACTAATGTATAGTGCAAATTTTTTTGTTAAGTTTTTTATCGATAACAGACAAAACTTTTATTGGTTAACTGTTATACTTTTATTATTTACTTATTAGACTCTAATAAACATTTTGAGACCCGTTAGAACTTTTTGCAATGTGAATTGCACATTTGGCACCATATAGTTCACAAGGCACTTTTTAGGACCTATATAACTAATGCATAGTGCAAATGTTTTAGTTAAGTTCTTTTAACGATAACAGACAAACCTTTTATTGGTTAACTGTTATACTTTTATTATTTACTTATTAGACTCTAATAAACATTTTGAGACCCGTTAGAACTTTTTGCAATGTGAATTGCACATTTGGCACCATATAGTTCACAAGGCACTTTTTAGGACCTATATAACTAATGCATAGTGCAAATGTTTTAGTTAAGTTCTTTTAACGATAACAGACAAACCTTTTATTGGTTAACTGTTATACTTTTATTATTTACTTATTAGACTCTAATAAACATTTTGAGACCCGTTGAAACTTTTTGCAATGTGAATTGCACATTTGGCACCATATAGATCACAAGGCACTTTTTAGGACCTATATAACTAATGTATAGTGCATATTTTTTAGTTAAGTTCTTTTATCGATAACAGACAAAACTTTTATTGGTTAACTGTTATACTTTTATTATTTACTTATTAGACTCTAATAAACATTTTGAGACCCGTTAGAACTTTTTGCAATGTGAATTGCACATTTGGCACCATATAGTTCACAAGGCACTTTTTAGGACCTATATAACTAATGTATAGTGCAAATTTTTTAGTTAAGTTCTTTTAACGATAACAGACAAACCTTTTATTAGTTAACTGTTATACTTTTATTATTTACTTATTAGACTCTAATAAACATTTTGAGACCCGTTAGAACTTTTTGCAATGTGAATTGCACATTTGGCACCATATAGTTCACAAGGCACTTTTTAGGACCTATATAACTAATGTATAGTGCAAATTTTTTAGTTAAGTTCTTTTAACGATAACAGACAAACCTTTTATTGGTTAACTGTTATACTTTTATTATTTACTTATTAGACTCTAATAAACATTTTGAGAGCCGTTAGAACTTTTTGCAATGTGAATTGCACATTTGGCACCATATAGTTCACAAGGCACTTTTTAGGACCTATATAACTAATGTATAGTGCAAATTTTTTAGTTAAGTTCTTTTAACGATAACAGACAAACCTTTTATTGGTTAACTGTTATACTTTTATTATTTACTTATTAGACTCTAATAAACATTTTGAGAGCCGTTAGAACTTTTTGCAATGTGAATTGCACATTTGGCACCATATAGTTCACAAGGCACTTTTTAGGACCTATATAACTAATGTATAGTGCAAATTTTTTAGTTAAGTTCTTTTAACGATAACAGACAAACCTTTTATTGGTTAACTGTTATACTTTTATTATTTACTTATTAGACTCTAATAAACATTTTGAGACCCGTTAGAACTTTTTGCAATGTGAATTGCACATTTGGCACCATATAGTTCACAAGGCACTTTTTAGGACCTATATAACTAATGTATAGTGCAAATTTTTTAGTTAAGTTCTTTTAACGATAACAGACAAACCTTTTATTGGTTAACTGTTATACTTTTATTATTTACTTATTAGACTCTAATAAACATTTTGAGACCCGTTAGAACTTTTTGCAATGTGAATTGCACATTTGGCACCATATAGTTCACAAGGCACTTTTTAGGACCTATATAACTAATGTATAGTGCAAATTTTTTAGTTAAGTTCTTTTAACGATAACAGACAAACCTTTTATTAGTTAACTGTTATACTTTTATTATTTACTTATTAGACTCTAATAAACATTTTGAGACCCGTTAGAACTTTTTGCAATGTGAATTGCACATTTGGCACCATATAGTTCACAAGGCACTTTTTAGGACCTATATAACTAATGTATAGTGCAAATTTTTTAGTTAAGTTCTTTTAACGATAACAGACAAACCTTTTATTGGTTAACTGTTATACTTTTATTATTTACTTATTAGACTCTAATAAACATTTTGAGAGCCGTTAGAACTTTTTGCAATGTGAATTGCACATTTGGCACCATATAGTTCACAAGGCACTTTTTAGGACCTATATAACTAATGTATAGTGCAAATTTTTTAGTTAAGTTCTTTTAACGATAACAGACAAACCTTTTATTGGTTAACTGTTATACTTTTATTATTTACTTATTAGACTCTAATAAACATTTTGAGAGCCGTTAGAACTTTTTGCAATGTGAATTGCACATTTGGCACCATATAGTTCACAAGGCACTTTTTAGGACCTATATAACTAATGTATAGTGCAAATTTTTTAGTTAAGTTCTTTTAACGATAACAGACAAACCTTTTATTGGTTAACTGTTATACTTTTATTATTTACTTATTAGACTCTAATAAACATTTTGAGACCCGTTAGAACTTTTTGCAATGTGAATTGCACATTTGGCACCATATAGTTCACAAGGCACTTTTTAGGACCTATATAACTAATGTATAGTGCAAATTTTTTAGTTAAGTTCTTTTAACGATAACAGACAAACCTTTTATTGGTTAACTGTTATACTTTTATTATTTACTTATTAGACTCTAATAAACATTTTGAGACCCGTTAGAACTTTTTGCAATGTGAATTGCACATTTGGCACCATATAGTTCACAAGGCACTTTTTAGGACCTATATAACTAATGTATAGTGCAAATTTTTTAGTTAAGTTCTTTTAACGATAACAGACAAACCTTTTATTGGTTAACTGTTATACTTTTATTATTTACTTATTAGACTCTAATAAACATTTTGAGACCCGTTAGAACTTTTTGCAATGTGAATTGCACATTTGGTACCATATAGTTCACAAGGCACTTTTTAGGACCTATATAACTAATGTATAGTGCAAATTTTTTAGTTAAGTTCCTTTAACGATAACAGAAAAACCTTTTATTGGTTAACTGTTATACTTTTATTATTTACTTATTAGACTCTAATAAACATTTTGAGACCCGTTAGAACTTTTTGCAATGTGAATTGCACATTTGGCACCATATAGTTCACAATGCACTTTTTAGGACCTATATAACTAATGTATAGTGCAAATTTTTTAGTTAAGTTCTTTTAACGATAACAGACAAACCTTTTATTGGTTAACTGTTATACTTTTATTATTTACTTATTAGACTCTAATAAACATTTTGAGACCCGTTAGAACTTTTTGCAATGTGAATTGCACATTTGGCACCATATAGTTCACAAGGCACTTTTTAGGACCTATATAACTAATGTATAGTGCAAATTTTTTAGTTAAGTTCTTTTAACGATAACAGACAAACCTTTTATTAGTTAACTGTTATACTTTTATTATTTACTTATTAGACTCTAATAAACATTTTGAGACCCGTTAGAACTTTTTGCAATGTGAATTGCACATTTGGCAGCATATAGTTCACAAGGCACTTTTTAGGACCTATATAACTAATGTATAGTGCACATTTTTTAGTTAAGTTCCTTTAACGATAACAGACAAACCTTTTATTGGTTAACTGTTATACTTTTATTATTTACTTATTAGACTCTAATAAACATTTTGAGACCCGTTAGAACTTTTTTCAATGTGAATTGCACATTTGGCACCATATAGTTCACAAGACACTTTTTAGGACCTATATAACTAATGTATAGTGCAAATTTTTTAGTTAAGTTCTTTTAACGATAACAGACAAACCTTTTATTGGTTAACTGTTATACTTTTATTATTTACTTATTAGACTCTAATAAACATTTTGAGACCCGTTAGAACTTTTTGCAATGTGAATTGCACATTTGGCACCATATAGTTCACAAGGCACTTTTTAGGACCTATATAACTAATGTATAGTGCAAATTTTTTAGTTAAGTTCTTTTAACGATAACAGACAAACCTTTTATTGGTTAACTGTTATACTTTTATTATTTACTTATTAGACTCTAATAAACATCTTGAGAGACGTTAGAACTTTTTGCAATGTGAATTGCACATTTGGCACCATATAGTTCACAAGGCATTTTTTAGGACCTATATAACTAATGTATAGTGCAAATTTTTTAGTTAAGTTCTTTTAACGATAACAGACAAACCTTTTATTGGTTAACTGTTATACTTTTATTATTTACTTATTAGACTCTAATAAACATTTTGAGAGCCGTTAGAACTTTTTGCAATGTGAATTGCACATTTGGCACCATATAGTTCACAAGGCACTTTTTAGGACCTATATAACTAATGTATAGTGCAAATTTTTTAGTTAAGTTCTTTTAACGATAACAGACAAACCTTTTATTGGTTAACTGTTATACTTTTATTATTTACTTATTAGACTCTAATAAACATTTTGAGACCCGTTAGAACTTTTTGCAATGTGAATTGCACATTTGGCACCATATAGTTCACAAGGCACTTTTTAGGACCTATATAACTAATGTATAGTGCAAATTTTTTAGTTAAGTTCTTTTAACGATAACAGACAAACCTTTTATTGGTTAACTGTTATACTTTTATTATTTACTTATTAGACTCTAATAAACATTTTGAGACCCGTTAGAACTTTTTGCAATGTGAATTGCACATTTGGCACCATATAGTTCACAAGGCACTTTTTAGGACCTATATAACTAATGTATAGTGCAAATTTTTAGTTAAGTTCTTTTAACGATAAATGACAAACCTTTTATTGGTTAACTGTTATACTTTTATTATTTACTTATTAGACTCTAATAAACATTTTGAGACCCGTTAGAACTTTTTGCAATGTGAATTGCACATTTGGTACCATATAGTTCACAAGGCACTTTTTAGGACCTATATAACTAATGTATAGTGCAAATTTTTTAGTTAAGTTCCTTTAACGATAACAGACAAACCTTTTATTGGTTAACTGTTATACTTTTATTATTTACTTATTAGACTCTAATAAACATTTTGAGACCCGTTAGAACTTTTTGCAATGTGAATTGCACATTTGGCACCATATAGTTCACAAGGCACTTTTTAGGACCTATATAACTAATGTATAGTGCAAATTTTTTAGTTAAGTTCTTTTAACGATAACAAACAAACCTTTTATTGGTTAACTGGTATACTTTTATTATTTACTTATTAGACTCTAATAAACATTTTGAGAGCCGTTAGAACTTTTTGCAATGTGAATTGCACATTTGGCACCATATAGTTCACAAGGCACTTTTTAGGACCTATATAACTAATGTATAGTGCAAATGTTTTAGTTAAGTTCTTTTAACGATAACAGACAAACCTTTTATTGGTTAACTGTTATACTTTTATTATTTACTTATTAGACTCTAATAAACATTTTGAGACCCGTTAGAACTTTTTGCAATGTGAATTGCACATTTGGCACCATATAGTTCACAAGGCACTTTTTAGGACCTATATAACTAATGTATAGTGCAAATTTTTTAGTTAAGTTCTTTTAACGATAACAGACAAACCTTTTATTAGTTAACTGTTATACTTTTATTATTTACTTATTAGACTCTAATAAACATTTTGAGACCCGTTAGAACTTTTTGCAATGTGAATTGCACATTTGGCAGCATATAGTTCACAAGGCACTTTTTAGGACCTATATAACTAATGTATAGTGCAAATTTTTTTGTTAAGTTCTTTTATCGATAACAGACAAACCTTTTATTGGTTAACTGTTATACTTTAATTATTTACTTATTAGACTCTAATAAACATTTTGAGACCCGTTAGAACTTTTTGCAATGTGAATTGCACATTTGGCACCATATAGTTCACAAGGCACTTTTTAGGACCTATATAACTAATGTATAGTGCAAATTTTTTAGTTAAGTTCCTTTAACGATAACAGACAAACCTTTTATTGGTTAACTGTTATACTTTTATTATTTACTTATTAGACTCTAATAAACATTTTGAGACCCGTTAGAACTTTTTTCAATGTGAATTGCACATTTGGCACCATATAGTTCACAAGGCACTTTTTAGGACCTATATAACTAATGTATAGTGCAAATTTTTTAGTTAAGTTCTTTTAACGATAACAGACAAACCTTTTATTGGTTAACTGTTATACTTTTATTATTTACTTATTAGACTCTAATAAACATTTTGAGACCCGTTAGAACTTTTTGCAATGTGAATTGCACATTTGGCACCATATAGTTCACAAGGCACTTTTTAGGACCTATATAACTAATGTATAGTGCAAATTTTTTAGTTAAGTTCTTTTAACGATAACAGACAAACCTTTTATTAGTTAACTGTTATACTTTTATTATTTACTTATTAGACTCTAATAAACATTTTGAGACCCGTTAGAACTTTTTGCAATGTGAATTGCACATTTGGCACCATATAGTTTACAAGGCACTTTTTAGGACCTATATAACTAATGTATAGTGTAAATTTTTTAGTTAAGTTCTTTTAACGATAACAGACAAACCTTTTATTAGTTAACTGTTATACTTTTATTATTTACTTATTAGACTCTAATAAACATTTTGAGACCCGTTAGAACTTTTTGCAATGTGAATTGCACATTTGGCACCATATAGTTCACAAGGCACTTTTTAGGACCTATATAACTAATGTATAATGCACATTTTTTAGTTAAGTTCCTTTAACGATAACAGACAAACCTTTTATTGGTTAACTGTTATACTTTTATTATTTACTTATTAGACTCTAATAAACATTTTGAGAACCGTTAGAACTTTTTGCAATGTGAATTGCACATTTGGCACCATATAGTTCACAAGGCACTTTTTAGGACCTATATAACTAATGTATAGTGCAAATTTTTTAGTTAAGTTCTTTTAACGATAACAGACAAACCTTTTATTGGTTAACTGTTATACTTTTATTATTTACTTATTAGACTCTAATAAACATTTTGAGACCCGTTAGAACTTTTTGCAATGTGAATTGCACATTTGGCACCATATAGTCACAAGGCACTTTTTAGGACCTATATAACTAATGTATAGTGCAAATTTTTTGTTAAGTTCTTTTAACGATAACAGACAAACCTTTTATTGGTTAACTGTTATACTTTTATTATTTACTTATTAGACTCTAATAAACATTTTGAGACCCGTTAGAACTTTTTGCAATGTGAATTGCACATTTGGCACCATATAGTTCACAAGGCACTTTTTAGGACCTATATAACTAATGTATAGTGCAAATTTTTTAGTTAAGTTCTTTTAACGATAACAGACAAACCTTTTATTGGTTAACTGTTATACTTTTATTATTTACTTATTAGACTCTAATAAACATTTTGAGACCCGTTAGAACTTTTTGCAATGTGAATTGCACATTTGGCACCATATAGTTCACAAGGCACTTTTTAGGACCTATATAACTAATGTATAGTGCAAATTTTTTAGTTAAGTTCTTTTAACGATAACAGACAAACCTTTTATTAGTTAACTGTTATACTTTTATTATTTACTTATTAGACTCTAATAAACATTTTGAGACCCGTTAGAACTTTTTGCAATGTGAATTGCACATTTGGCAGCATATAGTTCACAAGGCACTTTTTAGGACCTATATAACTAATGTATAGTGCAAATTTTTTTGTTAAGTTCTTTTATCGATAACAGACAAACCTTTGATTGGTTAACTGTTATACTTTTATTATTTACTTATTAGACTCTAATAAACATTTTGAGACCCGTTAGAACTTTTTTCAATGTGAATTGCACATTTGGCACCATATAGTTCACAAGGCACTTTTTAGGACCTATATAACTAATGTATAGTGCAAATTTTTTAGTTAAGTTCCTTTAACGATAACAGACAAACCTTTTATTGGTTAACTGTTATACTTTTATTATTTACTTATTAGACTCTAATAAACATTTTGAGACCCGTTAGAACTTTTTTCAATGTGAATTGCACATTTGGCACCATATAGTTCACAAGGCACTTTTTAGGACCTATATAACTAATGTATAGTGCAAATTTTTTAGTTAAGTTCTTTTAACGATAACAGACAAACCTTTTATTGGTTAACTGTTATACTTTTATTATTCACTTATTAGACTCTAATAAACATTTTGAGAGCCGTTAGAACTTTTTGCAATGTGAATTGCACATTTGGCACCATATAGTTCACAAGGCACTTTTTAGGACCTATATAACTAATGTATAGTGCAAATTTTTTAGTTAAGTTCTTTTAACGATAACAGACAAACCTTTTATTGGTTAACTGTTATACTTTTGTTATTTACTTATTAGACTCTAATAAACATTTTGAGACCCGTTAGAACTTTTTGCAATGTGAATTGCACATTTGGCACCATATAGTTCACAAGGCACTTTTTAGGACCTATATAACTAATGTATAGTGCAAATTTTTTAGTTAAGTTCTTTTAACGATAACAGACAAACCTTTTATTGGTTAACTGTTATACTTTTATTATTTACTTATTAGACTCTAATAAACATTTTGAGAGCCGTTAGAACTTTTTGCAATGTGAATTGCACATTTGGCACCATATAGTTCACAAGGCACTTTTTAGGACCTATATAACTAATGTATAGTGCAAATTTTTTAGTTAAGTTCTTTTAACGATAACAGACAAACCTTTTATTGGTTAACTGTTATACTTTTATTATTTACTTATTAGACTCTAATAAACATTTTGAGACCCGTTAGAACTTTTTGCAATGTGAATTGCACATTTGGCACCATATAGTTCACAAGGCACTTTTTAGGACCTATATAACTAATGTATAGTGCAAATTTTTTAGTTAATTTCTTTTAACGATAACAGACAAACCTTTTATTGGTTAACTGTTATACTTTTATTATTTACTTATTAGACTCTAATAAACATTTTGAGACCCGTTAGAACTTTTTGCAATGTGAATTGCACATTTGGCACCATATAGTTCACAATGCACTTTTTAGGACCTATATAACTAATGTATAGTGCAAATTTTTTAGTTAAGTTCTTTTAACGATAACAGACAAACCTTTTATTGGTTAACTGTTATACTTTTATTATTTACTTATTAGACTCTAATAAACATTTTGAGACCCGTTAGAACTTTTTGCAATGTGAATTGCACATTTGGCACCATATAGTTCACAAGGCACTTTTTAGGACCTATATAACTAATGTATAGTGCAAATTTTTTAGTTAAGTTCTTTTAACGATAACAGACAAACCTTTTATTGGTTAACTGTTATACTTTTATTATTTACTTATTAGACTCTAATAAACATTTTGAGACCCGTTAGAACTTTTTGCAATGTGAATTGCACATTTGGCACCATATAGTTCACAAGGCACTTTTTAGGACCTATATAACTAATGTATAGTGCAAATTTTTTAGTTAAGTTCCTTTAACGATAACAGACAAACCTTTTATTGGTTAACTGTTATACTTTTATTATTTACTTATTAGACTCTAATAAACATTTTGAGACCCGTTAGAACTTTTTTCAATGTGAATTGCACATTTGGCACCATATAGTTCACAAGGCACTTTTTAGGACCTATATAACTAATGTATAGTGCAAATTTTTTAGTTAAGTTCTTTTAACGATAACAGACAAACCTTTTATTGGTTAACTGTTATACTTTTATTATTTTACTTATTAGACTCTAATAAACATTTTGAGACCCGTTAGAACTTTTTGCAATGTGAATTGCACATTTGGCACCATATAGTTCACAAGGCACTTTTTAGGACCTATATAACTAATGTATAGTGCAAATTTTTTAGTTAAGTTCTTTTAACGATAACAGACAAACCTTTTATTGGTTAACTGTTATACTTTTATTATTTACTTATTAGACTCTAATAAACATTTTGAGACCCGTTAGAACTTTTTGCAATGTGAATTGCACATTTGGCACCATATAGTTTACAAGGCACTTTTTAGGACCTATATAACTAATGTATAGTGTAAATTTTTTAGTTAAGTTCTTTTAACGATAACAGACAAACCTTTTATTAGTTAACTGTTATACTTTTATTATTTACTTATTAGACTCTAATAAACATTTTGAGACCCGTTAGAACTTTTTGCAATGTGAAATGCACATTTGGCAGCATATAGTTCACAAGGCACTTTTTAGGACCTATATAACTAATGTATAGTGCAAATTTTTTTGTTAAGTTCTTTTATCGATAACAGACAAACCTTAGATTGGTTAACTGTTATACTTTTATTATTTACTTATTAGACTCTAATAAACATTTTGAGACCCGTTAGAACTTTTTGCAATGTGAATTGCACATTTGGCACCATATAGTTCACAAGGCACTTTTTAGGACCTATATAACTAATGTATAATGCACATTTTTTAGTTAAGTTCCTTTAACGATAACAGACAAACCTTTTATTGGTTAACTGTTATACTTTTATTATTTACTTATTAGACTCTAATAAACATTTTGAGAACCGTTAGAACTTTTTGCAATGTGAATTGCACATTTGGCGCCATATAGTTCACAAGGCACTTTTTAGGACCTATATAACTAATGTATAGTGCAAATTTTTTAGTTAAGTTCTTTTAACGATAACAGACAAACCTTTTATTGGTTAACTGTTATACTTTTATTATTTACTTATTAGACTCTAATAAACATTTTGAGACCCGTTAGAACTTTTTGCAATGTGAATTGCACATTTGGCACCATATAGTCACAAGGCACTTTTTAGGACCTATATAACTAATGTATAGTGCAAATTTTTTGTTAAGTTCTTTTAACGATAACAGACAAACCTTTTATTGGTTAACTGTTATACTTTTATTATTTACTTATTAGACTCTAATAAACATTTTGAGACCCGTTAGAACTTTTTGCAATGTGAATTGCACATTTGGCACCATATAGTTCACAAGGCACTTTTTAGGACCTATATAACTAATGTATAGTGCAAATTTTTTAGTTAAGTTCTTTTAACGATAACAGACAAACCTTTTATTGGTTAACTGTTATACTTTTATTATTTACTTATTAGACTCTAATAAACATTTTGAGACCCGTTAGAACTTTTTGCAATGTGAATTGCACATTTGGCACCATATAGTTCACAAGGCACTTTTTAGGACCTATATAACTAATGTATAGTGCAAATTTTTTAGTTAAGTTCTTTTAACGATAACAGACAAACCTTTTATTAGTTAACTGTTATACTTTTATTATTTACTTATTAGACTCTAATAAACATTTTGAGACCCGTTAGAACTTTTTGCAATGTGAATTGCACATTTGGCAGCATATAGTTCACAAGGCACTTTTTAGGACCTATATAACTAATGTATAGTGCAAATTTTTTTGTTAAGTTCTTTTATCGATAACAGACAAACCTTTGATTGGTTAACTGTTATACTTTTATTATTTACTTATTAGACTCTAATAAACATTTTGAGACCCGTTAGAACTTTTTTCAATGTGAATTGCACATTTGGCACCATATAGTTCACAAGGCACTTTTTAGGACCTATATAACTAATGTATAGTGCAAATTTTTTAGTTAAGTTCCTTTAACGATAACAGACAAACCTTTTATTGGTTAACTGTTATACTTTTATTATTTACTTATTAGACTCTAATAAACATTTTGAGACCCGTTAGAACTTTTTGCAATGTGAATTGCACATTTGGCACCATATAGTCACAAGGCACTTTTTAGGACCTATATAACTAATGTATAGTGCAAATTTTTTGTTAAGTTCTTTTAACGATAACAGACAAACCTTTTATTGGTTAACTGTTATACTTTTATTATTTACTTATTAGACTCTAATAAACATTTTGAGACCCGTTAGAACTTTTTGCAATGTGAATTGCACATTTGGCACCATATAGTTCACAAGGCACTTTTTAGGACCTATATAACTAATGTATAGTGCAAATTTTTTAGTTAAGTTCTTTTAACGATAACAGACAAACCTTTTATTGGTTAACTGTTATACTTTTATTATTTACTTATTAGACTCTAATAAACATTTTGAGACCCGTTAGAACTTTTTGCAATGTGAATTGCACATTTGGCACCATATAGTTCACAAGGCACTTTTTAGGACCTATATAACTAATGTATAGTGCAAATTTTTTAGTTAAGTTCTTTTAACGATAACAGACAAACCTTTTATTAGTTAACTGTTATACTTTTATTATTTACTTATTAGACTCTAATAAACATTTTGAGACCCGTTAGAACTTTTTGCAATGTGAATTGCACATTTGGCAGCATATAGTTCACAAGGCACTTTTTAGGACCTATATAACTAATGTATAGTGCAAATTTTTTTGTTAAGTTCTTTTATCGATAACAGACAAACCTTTGATTGGTTAACTGTTATACTTTTATTATTTACTTATTAGACTCTAATAAACATTTTGAGACCCGTTAGAACTTTTTTCAATGTGAATTGCACATTTGGCACCATATAGTTCACAAGGCACTTTTTAGGACCTATATAACTAATGTATAGTGCAAATTTTTTAGTTAAGTTCCTTTAACGATAACAGACAAACCTTTTATTGGTTAACTGTTATACTTTTATTATTTACTTATTAGACTCTAATAAACATTTTGAGACCCGTTAGAACTTTTTTCAATGTGAATTGCACATTTGGCACCATATAGTTCACAAGGCACTTTTTAGGACCTATATAACTAATGTATAGTGCAAATTTTTTAGTTAAGTTCTTTTAACGATAACAGACAAACCTTTTATTGGTTAACTGTTATACTTTTAGTATTCACTTATTAGACTCTAATAAACATTTTGAGAGCCGTTAGAACTTTTTGCAATGTGAATTGCACATTTGGCACCATATAGTTCACAAGGCACTTTTTAGGACCTATATAACTAATGTATAGTGCAAATTTTTTAGTTAAGTTCTTTTAACGATAACAGACAAACCTTTTATTGGTTAACTGTTATACTTTTGTTATTTACTTATTAGACTCTAATAAACATTTTGAGACCCGTTAGAACTTTTTGCAATGTGAATTGCACATTTGGCACCATATAGTTCACAAGGCACTTTTTAGGACCTATATAACTAATGTATAGTGCAAATTTTTTAGTTAAGTTCTTTTAACGATAACAGACAAACCTTTTATTGGTTAACTGTTATACTTTTATTATTTACTTATTAGACTCTAATAAACATTTTGAGACCCGTTAGAACTTTTTGCAATGTGAATTGCACATTTGGCACCATATAGTTCACAAGGCACTTTTTAGGACCTATATAACTAATGTATAGTGCAAATTTTTTTGTTAAGTTCTTTTATCGATAACAGACAAACCTTTGATTGGTTAACTGTTATACTTTTATTATTTACTTATTAGACTCTAATAAACATTTTGAGACCCGTTAGAACTTTTTTCAATGTGAATTGCACATTTGGCACCATATAGTTCACAAGGCACTTTTTAGGACCTATATAACTAATGTATAGTGCAAATTTTTTAGTTAAGTTCCTTTAACGATAACAGACAAACCTTTTATTGGTTAACTGTTATACTTTTATTATTTACTTATTAGACTCTAATAAACATTTTGAGACCCGTTAGAACTTTTTTCAATGTGAATTGCACATTTGGCACCATATAGTTCACAAGGCACTTTTTAGGACCTATATAACTAATGTATAGTGCAAATTTTTTAGTTAAGTTCTTTTAACGATAACAGACAAACCTTTTATTGGTTAACTGTTATACTTTTAGTATTCACTTATTAGACTCTAATAAACATTTTGAGAGCCGTTAGAACTTTTTGCAATGTGAATTGCACATTTGGCACCATATAGTTCACAAGGCACTTTTTAGGACCTATATAACTAATGTATAGTGCAAATTTTTTAGTTAAGTTCTTTTAACGATAACAGACAAACCTTTTATTGGTTAACTGTTATACTTTTGTTATTTACTTATTAGACTCTAATAAACATTTTGAGACCCGTTAGAACTTTTTGCAATGTGAATTGCACATTTGGCACCATATAGTTCACAATGCACTTTTTAGGACCTATATAACTAATGTATAGTGCAAATTTTTTAGTTAAGTTCTTTTAACGATAACAGACAAACCTTTTATTGGTTAACTGTTATACTTTTATTATTTACTTATTAGACTCTAATAAACATTTTGAGACCCGTTAGAACTTTTTGCAATGTGAATTGCACATTTGGCACCATATAGTTCACAAGGCACTTTTTAGGACCTATATAACTAATGTATAGTGCAAATTTTTTAGTTAAGTTCTTTTAACGATAACAGACAAACCTTTTATTAGTTAACTGTTATACTTTTATTATTTACTTATTAGACTCTAATAAACATTTTGAGACCCGTTAGAACTTTTTGCAATGTGAATTGCACATTTGGCAGCATATAGTTCACAAGGCACTTTTTAGGACCTATATAACTAATGTATAGTGCACATTTTTTAGTTAAGTTCCTTTAACGATAACAGACAAACCTTTTATTGGTTAACTGTTATACTTTTATTATTTACTTATTAGACTCTAATAAACATTTTGAGACCCGTTAGAACTTTTTTCAATGTGAATTGCACATTTGGCACCATATAGTTCACAAGACACTTTTTAGGACCTATATAACTAATGTATAGTGCAAATTTTTTAGTTAAGTTCTTTTAACGATAACAGACAAACCTTTTATTGGTTAACTGTTATACTTTTATTATTTACTTATTAGACTCTAATAAACATTTTGAGACCCGTTAGAACTTTTTGCAATGTGAATTGCACATTTGGCACCATATAGTTCACAAGGCACTTTTTAGGACCTATATAACTAATGTATAGTGCAAATTTTTTAGTTAAGTTCTTTTAACGATAACAGACAAACCTTTTATTGGTTAACTGTTATACTTTTATTATTTACTTATTAGACTCTAATAAACATCTTGAGAGACGTTAGAACTTTTTGCAATGTGAATTGCACATTTGGCACCATATAGTTCACAAGGCATTTTTTAGGACCTATATAACTAATGTATAGTGCAAATTTTTTAGTTAAGTTCTTTTAACGATAACAGACAAACCTTTTATTGGTTAACTGTTATACTTTTATTATTTACTTATTAGACTCTAATAAACATTTTGAGAGCCGTTAGAACTTTTTGCAATGTGAATTGCACATTTGGCACCATATAGTTCACAAGGCACTTTTTAGGACCTATATAACTAATGTATAGTGCAAATTTTTTAGTTAAGTTCTTTTAACGATAACAGACAAACCTTTTATTGGTTAACTGTTATACTTTTATTATTTACTTATTAGACTCTAATAAACATTTTGAGACCCGTTAGAACTTTTTGCAATGTGAATTGCACATTTGGCACCATATAGTTCACAAGGCACTTTTTAGGACCTATATAACTAATGTATAGTGCAAATTTTTTAGTTAAGTTCTTTTAACGATAACAGACAAACCTTTTATTGGTTAACTGTTATACTTTTATTATTTACTTATTAGACTCTAATAAACATTTTGAGACCCGTTAGAACTTTTTGCAATGTGAATTGCACATTTGGCACCATATAGTTCACAAGGCACTTTTTAGGACCTATATAACTAATGTATAGTGCAAATTTTTAGTTAAGTTCTTTTAACGATAAATGACAAACCTTTTATTGGTTAACTGTTATACTTTTATTATTTACTTATTAGACTCTAATAAACATTTTGAGACCCGTTAGAACTTTTTGCAATGTGAATTGCACATTTGGTACCATATAGTTCACAAGGCACTTTTTAGGACCTATATAACTAATGTATAGTGCAAATTTTTTAGTTAAGTTCCTTTAACGATAACAGACAAACCTTTTATTGGTTAACTGTTATACTTTTATTATTTACTTATTAGACTCTAATAAACATTTTGAGACCCGTTAGAACTTTTTGCAATGTGAATTGCACATTTGGCACCATATAGTTCACAAGGCACTTTTTAGGACCTATACAACTAATGTATAGTGCAAATTTTTTAGTTAAGTTCTTTTAACGATAACAAACAAACCTTTTATTGGTTAACTGGTATACTTTTATTATTTACTTATTAGACTCTAATAAACATTTTGAGAGCCGTTAGAATTTTTTGCAATGTGAATTGCACATTTGGCACCATATAGTTCACAAGGCACTTTTTAGGACCTATATAACTAATGTATAGTGCAAATGTTTTAGTTAAGTTCTTTTAACGATAACAGACAAACCTTTTATTGGTTAACTGTTATACTTTTATTATTTACTTATTAGACTCTAATAAACATTTTGAGACCCGTTAGAACTTTTTGCAATGTGAATTGCACATTTGGCACCATATAGTTCACAAGGCACTTTTTAGGACCTATATAACTAATGTATAGTGCAAATTTTTTAGTTAAGTTCTTTTAACGATAACAGACAAACCTTTTATTAGTTAACTGTTATACTTTTATTATTTACTTATTAGACTCTAATAAACATTTTGAGACCCGTTAGAACTTTTTGCAATGTGAATTGCACATTTGGCAGCATATAGTTCACAAGGCACTTTTTAGGACCTATATAACTAATGTATAGTGCAAATTTTTTTGTTAAGTTCTTTTATCGATAACAGACAAACCTTTTATTGGTTAACTGTTATACTTTAATTATTTACTTATTAGACTCTAATAAACATTTTGAGACCCGTTAGAACTTTTTGCAATGTGAATTGCACATTTGGCACCATATAGTTCACAAGGCACTTTTTAGGACCTATATAACTAATGTATAGTGCAAATTTTTTAGTTAAGTTCCTTTAACGATAACAGACAAACCTTTTATTGGTTAACTGTTATACTTTTATTATTTACTTATTAGACTCTAATAAACATTTTGAGACCCGTTAGAACTTTTTTCAATGTGAATTGCACATTTGGCACCATATAGTTCACAAGGCACTTTTTAGGACCTATATAACTAATGTATAGTGCAAATTTTTTAGTTAAGTTCTTTTAACGATAACAGACAAACCTTTTATTGGTTAACTGTTATACTTTTATTATTTACTTATTAGACTCTAATAAACATTTTGAGACCCGTTAGAACTTTTTGCAATGTGAATTGCACATTTGGCACCATATAGTTCACAAGGCACTTTTTAGGACCTATATAACTAATGTATAGTGCAAATTTTTTAGTTAAGTTCTTTTAACGATAACAGACAAACCTTTTATTGGTTAACTGTTATACTTTTATTATTTACTTATTAGACTCTAATAAACATTTTGAGACCCGTTAGAACTTTTTGCAATGTGAATTGCACATTTGGCACCATATAGTTTACAAGGCACTTTTTAGGACCTATATAACTAATGTATAGTGTAAATTTTTTAGTTAAGTTCTTTTAACGATAACAGACAAACCTTTTATTAGTTAACTGTTATACTTTTATTATTTACTTATTAGACTCTAATAAACATTTTGAGACCCGTTAGAACTTTTTGCAATGTGAATTGCACATTTGGCAGCATATAGTTCACAAGGCACTTTTTAGGACCTATATAACTAATGTATAGTGCAAATTTTTTTGTTAAGTTCTTTTATCGATAACAGACAAACCTTTGATTGGTTAACTGTTATACTTTTATTATTTACTTATTAGACTCTAATAAACATTTTGAGACCCGTTAGAACTTTTTGCAATGTGAATTGCACATTTGGCACCATATAGTTCACAAGGCACTTTTTAGGACCTATATAACTAATGTATAATGCACATTTTTTAGTTAAGTTCCTTTAACGATAACAGACAAACCTTTTATTGGTTAACTGTTATACTTTTATTATTTACTTATTAGACTCTAATAAACATTTTGAGAACCGTTAGAACTTTTTGCAATGTGAATTGCACATTTGGCACCATATAGTTCACAAGGCACTTTTTAGGACCTATATAACTAATGTATAGTGCAAATTTTTTAGTTAAGTTCTTTTAACGATAACAGACAAACCTTTTATTGGTTAACTGTTATACTTTTATTATTTACTTATTAGACTCTAATAAACATTTTGAGACCCGTTAGAACTTTTTGCAATGTGAATTGCACATTTGGCACCATATAGTCACAAGGCACTTTTTAGGACCTATATAACTAATGTATAGTGCAAATTTTTTGTTAAGTTCTTTTAACGATAACAGACAAACCTTTTATTGGTTAACTGTTATACTTTTATTATTTACTTATTAGACTCTAATAAACATTTTGAGACCCGTTAGAACTTTTTGCAATGTGAATTGCACATTTGGCACCATATAGTTCACAAGGCACTTTTTAGGACCTATATAACTAATGTATAGTGCAAATTTTTTAGTTAAGTTCTTTTAACGATAACAGACAAACCTTTTATTGGTTAACTGTTATACTTTTATTATTTACTTATTAGACTCTAATAAACATTTTGAGACCCGTTAGAACTTTTTGCAATGTGAATTGCACATTTGGCACCATATAGTTCACAAGGCACTTTTTAGGACCTATATAACTAATGTATAGTGCAAATTTTTTAGTTAAGTTCTTTTAACGATAACAGACAAACCTTTTATTAGTTAACTGTTATACTTTTATTATTTACTTATTAGACTCTAATAAACATTTTGAGACCCGTTAGAACTTTTTGCAATGTGAATTGCACATTTGGCAGCATATAGTTCACAAGGCACTTTTTAGGACCTATATAACTAATGTATAGTGCAAATTTTTTTGTTAAGTTCTTTTATCGATAACAGACAAACCTTTGATTGGTTAACTGTTATACTTTTATTATTTACTTATTAGACTCTAATAAACATTTTGAGACCCGTTAGAACTTTTTTCAATGTGAATTGCACATTTGGCACCATATAGTTCACAAGGCACTTTTTAGGACCTATATAACTAATGTATAGTGCAAATTTTTTAGTTAAGTTCCTTTAACGATAACAGACAAACCTTTTATTGGTTAACTGTTATACTTTTATTATTTACTTATTAGACTCTAATAAACATTTTGAGACCCGTTAGAACTTTTTTCAATGTGAATTGCACATTTGGCACCATATAGTTCACAAGGCACTTTTTAGGACCTATATAACTAATGTATAGTGCAAATTTTTTAGTTAAGTTCTTTTAACGATAACAGACAAACCTTTTATTGGTTAACTGTTATACTTTTATTATTCACTTATTAGACTCTAATAAACATTTTGAGAGCCGTTAGAACTTTTTGCAATGTGAATTGCACATTTGGCACCATATAGTTCACAAGGCACTTTTTAGGACCTATATAACTAATGTATAGTGCAAATTTTTTAGTTAAGTTCTTTTAACGATAACAGACAAACCTTTTATTGGTTAACTGTTATACTTTTGTTATTTACTTATTAGACTCTAATAAACATTTTGAGACCCGTTAGAACTTTTTGCAATGTGAATTGCACATTTGGCACCATATAGTTCACAAGGCACTTTTTAGGACCTATATAACTAATGTATAGTGCAAATTTTTTAGTTAAGTTCTTTTAACGATAACAGACAAACCTTTTATTGGTTAACTGTTATACTTTTATTATTTACTTATTAGACTCTAATAAACATTTTGAGAGCCGTTAGAACTTTTTGCAATGTGAATTGCACATTTGGCACCATATAGTTCACAAGGCACTTTTTAGGACCTATATAACTAATGTATAGTGCAAATTTTTTAGTTAAGTTCTTTTAACGATAACAGACAAACCTTTTATTGGTTAACTGTTATACTTTTATTATTTACTTATTAGACTCTAATAAACATTTTGAGACCCGTTAGAACTTTTTGCAATGTGAATTGCACATTTGGCACCATATAGTTCACAAGGCACTTTTTAGGACCTATATAACTAATGTATAGTGCAAATTTTTTAGTTAATTTCTTTTAACGATAACAGACAAACCTTTTATTGGTTAACTGTTATACTTTTATTATTTACTTATTAGACTCTAATAAACATTTTGAGACCCGTTAGAACTTTTTGCAATGTGAATTGCACATTTGGCACCATATAGTTCACAATGCACTTTTTAGGACCTATATAACTAATGTATAGTGCAAATTTTTTAGTTAAGTTCTTTTAACGATAACAGACAAACCTTTTATTGGTTAACTGTTATACTTTTATTATTTACTTATTAGACTCTAATAAACATTTTGAGACCCGTTAGAACTTTTTGCAATGTGAATTGCACATTTGGCACCATATAGTTCACAAGGCACTTTTTAGGACCTATATAACTAATGTATAGTGCAAATTTTTTAGTTAAGTTCTTTTAACGATAACAGACAAACCTTTTATTGGTTAACTGTTATACTTTTATTATTTACTTATTAGACTCTAATAAACATTTTGAGACCCGTTAGAACTTTTTGCAATGTGAATTGCACATTTGGCACCATATAGTTCACAAGGCACTTTTTAGGACCTATATAACTAATGTATAGTGCAAATTTTTTAGTTAAGTTCCTTTAACGATAACAGACAAACCTTTTATTGGTTAACTGTTATACTTTTATTATTTACTTATTAGACTCTAATAAACATTTTGAGACCCGTTAGAACTTTTTTCAATGTGAATTGCACATTTGGCACCATATAGTTCACAAGGCACTTTTTAGGACCTATATAACTAATGTATAGTGCAAATTTTTTAGTTAAGTTCTTTTAACGATAACAGACAAACCTTTTATTGGTTAACTGTTATACTTTTATTATTTTACTTATTAGACTCTAATAAACATTTTGAGACCCGTTAGAACTTTTTGCAATGTGAATTGCACATTTGGCACCATATAGTTCACAAGGCACTTTTTAGGACCTATATAACTAATGTATAGTGCAAATTTTTTAGTTAAGTTCTTTTAACGATAACAGACAAACCTTTTATTGGTTAACTGTTATACTTTTATTATTTACTTATTAGACTCTAATAAACATTTTGAGACCCGTTAGAACTTTTTGCAATGTGAATTGCACATTTGGCACCATATAGTTTACAAGGCACTTTTTAGGACCTATATAACTAATGTATAGTGTAAATTTTTTAGTTAAGTTCTTTTAACGATAACAGACAAACCTTTTATTAGTTAACTGTTATACTTTTATTATTTACTTATTAGACTCTAATAAACATTTTGAGACCCGTTAGAACTTTTTGCAATGTGAAATGCACATTTGGCAGCATATAGTTCACAAGGCACTTTTTAGGACCTATATAACTAATGTATAGTGCAAATTTTTTTGTTAAGTTCTTTTATCGATAACAGACAAACCTTTGATTGGTTAACTGTTATACTTTTATTATTTACTTATTAGACTCTAATAAACATTTTGAGACCCGTTAGAACTTTTTGCAATGTGAATTGCACATTTGGCACCATATAGTTCACAAGGCACTTTTTAGGACCTATATAACTAATGTATAATGCACATTTTTTAGTTAAGTTCCTTTAACGATAACAGACAAACCTTTTATTGGTTAACTGTTATACTTTTATTATTTACTTATTAGACTCTAATAAACATTTTGAGAACCGTTAGAACTTTTTGCAATGTGAATTGCACATTTGGCGCCATATAGTTCACAAGGCACTTTTTAGGACCTATATAACTAATGTATAGTGCAAATTTTTTAGTTAAGTTCTTTTAACGATAACAGACAAACCTTTTATTGGTTAACTGTTATACTTTTATTATTTACTTATTAGACTCTAATAAACATTTTGAGACCCGTTAGAACTTTTTGCAATGTGAATTGCACATTTGGCACCATATAGTCACAAGGCACTTTTTAGGACCTATATAACTAATGTATAGTGCAAATTTTTTGTTAAGTTCTTTTAACGATAACAGACAAACCTTTTATTGGTTAACTGTTATACTTTTATTATTTACTTATTAGACTCTAATAAACATTTTGAGACCCGTTAGAACTTTTTGCAATGTGAATTGCACATTTGGCACCATATAGTTCACAAGGCACTTTTTAGGACCTATATAACTAATGTATAGTGCAAATTTTTTAGTTAAGTTCTTTTAACGATAACAGACAAACCTTTTATTGGTTAACTGTTATACTTTTATTATTTACTTATTAGACTCTAATAAACATTTTGAGACCCGTTAGAACTTTTTGCAATGTGAATTGCACATTTGGCACCATATAGTTCACAAGGCACTTTTTAGGACCTATATAACTAATGTATAGTGCAAATTTTTTAGTTAAGTTCTTTTAACGATAACAGACAAACCTTTTATTAGTTAACTGTTATACTTTTATTATTTACTTATTAGACTCTAATAAACATTTTGAGACCCGTTAGAACTTTTTGCAATGTGAATTGCACATTTGGCAGCATATAGTTCACAAGGCACTTTTTAGGACCTATATAACTAATGTATAGTGCAAATTTTTTTGTTAAGTTCTTTTATCGATAACAGACAAACCTTTGATTGGTTAACTGTTATACTTTTATTATTTACTTATTAGACTCTAATAAACATTTTGAGACCCGTTAGAACTTTTTTCAATGTGAATTGCACATTTGGCACCATATAGTTCACAAGGCACTTTTTAGGACCTATATAACTAATGTATAGTGCAAATTTTTTAGTTAAGTTCCTTTAACGATAACAGACAAACCTTTTATTGGTTAACTGTTATACTTTTATTATTTACTTATTAGACTCTAATAAACATTTTGAGACCCGTTAGAACTTTTTGCAATGTGAATTGCACATTTGGCACCATATAGTCACAAGGCACTTTTTAGGACCTATATAACTAATGTATAGTGCAAATTTTTTGTTAAGTTCTTTTAACGATAACAGACAAACCTTTTATTGGTTAACTGTTATACTTTTATTATTTACTTATTAGACTCTAATAAACATTTTGAGACCCGTTAGAACTTTTTGCAATGTGAATTGCACATTTGGCACCATATAGTTCACAAGGCACTTTTTAGGACCTATATAACTAATGTATAGTGCAAATTTTTTAGTTAAGTTCTTTTAACGATAACAGACAAACCTTTTATTGGTTAACTGTTATACTTTTATTATTTACTTATTAGACTCTAATAAACATTTTGAGACCCGTTAGAACTTTTTGCAATGTGAATTGCACATTTGGCACCATATAGTTCACAAGGCACTTTTTAGGACCTATATAACTAATGTATAGTGCAAATTTTTTAGTTAAGTTCTTTTAACGATAACAGACAAACCTTTTATTAGTTAACTGTTATACTTTTATTATTTACTTATTAGACTCTAATAAACATTTTGAGACCCGTTAGAACTTTTTGCAATGTGAATTGCACATTTGGCAGCATATAGTTCACAAGGCACTTTTTAGGACCTATATAACTAATGTATAGTGCAAATTTTTTTGTTAAGTTCTTTTATCGATAACAGACAAACCTTTGATTGGTTAACTGTTATACTTTTATTATTTACTTATTAGACTCTAATAAACATTTTGAGACCCGTTAGAACTTTTTTCAATGTGAATTGCACATTTGGCACCATATAGTTCACAAGGCACTTTTTAGGACCTATATAACTAATGTATAGTGCAAATTTTTTAGTTAAGTTCCTTTAACGATAACAGACAAACCTTTTATTGGTTAACTGTTATACTTTTATTATTTACTTATTAGACTCTAATAAACATTTTGAGACCCGTTAGAACTTTTTTCAATGTGAATTGCACATTTGGCACCATATAGTTCACAAGGCACTTTTTAGGACCTATATAACTAATGTATAGTGCAAATTTTTTAGTTAAGTTCTTTTAACGATAACAGACAAACCTTTTATTGGTTAACTGTTATACTTTTAGTATTCACTTATTAGACTCTAATAAACATTTTGAGAGCCGTTAGAACTTTTTGCAATGTGAATTGCACATTTGGCACCATATAGTTCACAAGGCACTTTTTAGGACCTATATAACTAATGTATAGTGCAAATTTTTTAGTTAAGTTCTTTTAACGATAACAGACAAACCTTTTATTGGTTAACTGTTATACTTTTGTTATTTACTTATTAGACTCTAATAAACATTTTGAGACCCGTTAGAACTTTTTGCAATGTGAATTGCACATTTGGCACCATATAGTTCACAAGGCACTTTTTAGGACCTATATAACTAATGTATAGTGCAAATTTTTTAGTTAAGTTCTTTTAACGATAACAGACAAACCTTTTATTGGTTAACTGTTATACTTTTATTATTTACTTATTAGACTCTAATAAACATTTTGAGAGCCGTTAGAACTTTTTGCAATGTGAATTGCACATTTGGCACCATATAGTTCACAAGGCACTTTTTAGGACCTATATAACTAATGTATAGTGCAAATTTTTTAGTTAAGTTCTTTTAACGATAACAGACAAACCTTTTATTGGTTAACTGTTATACTTTTATTATTTACTTATTAGACTCTAATAAACATTTTGAGACCCGTTAGAACTTTTTGCAATGTGAATTGCACATTTGGCACCATATAGTTCACAAGGCACTTTTTAGGACCTATATAACTAATGTATAGTGCAAATTTTTTAGTTAATTTCTTTTAACGATAACAGACAAACCTTTTATTGGTTAACTGTTATACTTTTATTATTTACTTATTAGACTCTAATAAACATTTTGAGACCCGTTAGAACTTTTTGCAATGTGAATTGCACATTTGGCACCATATAGTTCACAATGCACTTTTTAGGACCTATATAACTAATGTATAGTGCAAATTTTTTAGTTAAGTTCTTTTAACGATAACAGACAAACCTTTTATTGGTTAACTGTTATACTTTTATTATTTACTTATTAGACTCTAATAAACATTTTGAGACCCGTTAGAACTTTTTGCAATGTGAATTGCACATTTGGCACCATATAGTTCACAAGGCACTTTTTAGGACCTATATAACTAATGTATAGTGCAAATTTTTTAGTTAAGTTCTTTTAACGATAACAGACAAACCTTTTATTGGTTAACTGTTATACTTTTATTATTTACTTATTAGACTCTAATAAACATTTTGAGACCCGTTAGAACTTTTTGCAATGTGAATTGCACATTTGGCACCATATAGTTCACAAGGCACTTTTTAGGACCTATATAACTAATGTATAGTGCAAATTTTTTAGTTAAGTTCCTTTAACGATAACAGACAAACCTTTTATTGGTTAACTGTTATACTTTTATTATTTACTTATTAGACTCTAATAAACATTTTGAGACCCGTTAGAACTTTTTTCAATGTGAATTGCACATTTGGCACCATATAGTTCACAAGGCACTTTTTAGGACCTATATAACTAATGTATAGTGCAAATTTTTTAGTTAAGTTCTTTTAACGATAACAGACAAACCTTTTATTGGTTAACTGTTATACTTTTATTATTTACTTATTAGACTCTAATAAACATTTTGAGACCCGTTAGAACTTTTTGCAATGTGAATTGCACATTTGGCACCATATAGTTCACAAGGCACTTTTTAGGACCTATATAACTAATGTATAGTGCAAATTTTTTAGTTAAGTTCTTTTAACGATAACAGACAAACCTTTTATTGGTTAACTGTTATACTTTTATTATTTACTTATTAGACTCTAATAAACATTTTGAGACCCGTTAGAACTTTTTGCAATGTGAATTGCACATTTGGCACCATATAGTTTACAAGGCACTTTTTAGGACCTATATAACTAATGTATAGTGTAAATTTTTTAGTTAAGTTCTTTTAACGATAACAGACAAACCTTTTATTAGTTAACTGTTATACTTTTATTATTTACTTATTAGACTCTAATAAACATTTTGAGACCCGTTAGAACTTTTTGCAATGTGAATTGCACATTTGGCAGCATATAGTTCACAAGGCACTTTTTAGGACCTATATAACTAATGTATAGTGCAAATTTTTTTGTTAAGTTCTTTTATCGATAACAGACAAACCTTTGATTGGTTAACTGTTATACTTTTATTATTTACTTATTAGACTCTAATAAACATTTTGAGACCCGTTAGAACTTTTTGCAATGTGAATTGCACATTTGGCACCATATAGTTCACAAGGCACTTTTTAGGACCTATATAACTAATGTATAATGCACATTTTTTAGTTAAGTTCCTTTAACGATAACAGACAAACCTTTTATTGGTTAACTGTTATACTTTTATTATTTACTTATTAGACTCTAATAAACATTTTGAGAACCGTTAGAACTTTTTGCAATGTGAATTGCACATTTGGCACCATATAGTTCACAAGGCACTTTTTAGGACCTATATAACTAATGTATAGTGCAAATTTTTTAGTTAAGTTCTTTTAACGATAACAGACAAACCTTTTATTGGTTAACTGTTATACTTTTATTATTTACTTATTAGACTCTAATAAACATTTTGAGACCCGTTAGAACTTTTTGCAATGTGAATTGCACATTTGGCACCATATAGTCACAAGGCACTTTTTAGGACCTATATAACTAATGTATAGTGCAAATTTTTTGTTAAGTTCTTTTAACGATAACAGACAAACCTTTTATTGGTTAACTGTTATACTTTTATTATTTACTTATTAGACTCTAATAAACATTTTGAGACCCGTTAGAACTTTTTGCAATGTGAATTGCACATTTGGCACCATATAGTTCACAAGGCACTTTTTAGGACCTATATAACTAATGTATAGTGCAAATTTTTTAGTTAAGTTCTTTTAACGATAACAGACAAACCTTTTATTGGTTAACTGTTATACTTTTATTATTTACTTATTAGACTCTAATAAACATTTTGAGACCCGTTAGAACTTTTTGCAATGTGAATTGCACATTTGGCACCATATAGTTCACAAGGCACTTTTTAGGACCTATATAACTAATGTATAGTGCAAATTTTTTAGTTAAGTTCTTTTAACGATAACAGACAAACCTTTTATTAGTTAACTGTTATACTTTTATTATTTACTTATTAGACTCTAATAAACATTTTGAGACCCGTTAGAACTTTTTGCAATGTGAATTGCACATTTGGCAGCATATAGTTCACAAGGCACTTTTTAGGACCTATATAACTAATGTATAGTGCAAATTTTTTTGTTAAGTTCTTTTATCGATAACAGACAAACCTTTGATTGGTTAACTGTTATACTTTTATTATTTACTTATTAGACTCTAATAAACATTTTGAGACCCGTTAGAACTTTTTTCAATGTGAATTGCACATTTGGCACCATATAGTTCACAAGGCACTTTTTAGGACCTATATAACTAATGTATAGTGCAAATTTTTTAGTTAAGTTCCTTTAACGATAACAGACAAACCTTTTATTGGTTAACTGTTATACTTTTATTATTTACTTATTAGACTCTAATAAACATTTTGAGACCCGTTAGAACTTTTTTCAATGTGAATTGCACATTTGGCACCATATAGTTCACAAGGCACTTTTTAGGACCTATATAACTAATGTATAGTGCAAATTTTTTAGTTAAGTTCTTTTAACGATAACAGACAAACCTTTTATTGGTTAACTGTTATACTTTTATTATTCACTTATTAGACTCTAATAAACATTTTGAGAGCCGTTAGAACTTTTTGCAATGTGAATTGCACATTTGGCACCATATAGTTCACAAGGCACTTTTTAGGACCTATATAACTAATGTATAGTGCAAATTTTTTAGTTAAGTTCTTTTAACGATAACAGACAAACCTTTTATTGGTTAACTGTTATACTTTTGTTATTTACTTATTAGACTCTAATAAACATTTTGAGACCCGTTAGAACTTTTTGCAATGTGAATTGCACATTTGGCACCATATAGTTCACAAGGCACTTTTTAGGACCTATATAACTAATGTATAGTGCAAATTTTTTAGTTAAGTTCTTTTAACGATAACAGACAAACCTTTTATTGGTTAACTGTTATACTTTTATTATTTACTTATTAGACTCTAATAAACATTTTGAGAGCCGTTAGAACTTTTTGCAATGTGAATTGCACATTTGGCACCATATAGTTCACAAGGCACTTTTTAGGACCTATATAACTAATGTATAGTGCAAATTTTTTAGTTAAGTTCCTTTAACGATAACAGACAAACCTTTTATTGGTTAACTGTTATACTTTTATTATTTACTTATTAGACTCTAATAAACATTTTGAGACCCGTTAGAACTTTTTGCAATGTGAATTGCACATTTGGCACCATATAGTTCACAAGGCACTTTTTAGGACCTATATAACTAATGTATAGTGCAAATTTTTTAGTTAATTTCTTTTAACGATAACAGACAAACCTTTTATTGGTTAACTGTTATACTTTTATTATTTACTTATTAGACTCTAATAAACATTTTGAGACCCGTTAGAACTTTTTGCAATGTGAATTGCACATTTGGCACCATATAGTTCACAAGGCACTTTTTAGGACCTATATAACTAATGTATAGTGCAAATTTTTTAGTTAAGTTCTTTTAACGATAACAGACAAACCTTTTATTGGTTAACTGTTATACTTTTATTATTTACTTATTAGACTCTAATAAACATTTTGAGACCCGTTAGAACTTTTTGCAATGTGAATTGCACATTTGGCACCATATAGTTCACAAGGCACTTTTTAGGACCTATATAACTAATGTATAGTGCAAATTTTTTAGTTAATTTCTTTTAACGATAACAAACAAACCTTTTATTGGTTAACTGGTATACTTTTATTATTTACTTATTAGACTCTAATAAACATTTTGAAAGCCGTTAGAACTTTTTGCAATGTGATTTGCACATTTGGCACCATATAGTTCACAAGGCACTTTTTAGGACCTATATAACTAATGTATAGTGCAAATTTTTTAGTTAAGTTCTTTTAACGATAACAGACAAACCTTTTATTGGTTAACTGTTATACTTTTATTATTTACTTATTAGACTCTAATAAACATTTTGAGACCCGTTAGAACTTTTTTCAATGTGAATTGCACATTTGGCACCATATAGTTCACAAGGCACTTTTTAGGACCTATATAACTAATGTATAGTGCAAATTTTTTAGTTAAGTTCTTTTAACGATAACAGACAAACCTTTTATTGGTTAACTGTTATACTTTTATTATTTACTTATTAGACTCTAATAAACATTTTGAGACCCGTTAGAACTTTTTGCAATGTGAATTGCACATTTGGCACCATATAGTTCACAAGGCACTTTTTAGGACCTATATAACTAATGTATAGTGCAAATTTTTTAGTTAAGTTCTTTTAACGATAACAGACAAACCTTTTATTAGTTAACTGTTATACTTTTATTATTTACTTATTAGACTCTAATAAACATTTTGAGACCCGTTAGAACTTTTTGCAATGTGAATTGCACATTTGGCAGCATATAGTTCACAAGGCACTTTTTAGGACCTATATAACTAATGTATAGTGCAAATTTTTTTGTTAAGTTCTTTTATCGATAACAGACAAACCTTTGATTGGTTAACTGTTATACTTTTATTATTTACTTATTAGACTCTAATAAACATTTTGAGACCCGTTAGAACTTTTTTCAATGTGAATTGCACATTTGGCACCATATAGTTCACAAGGCACTTTTTAGGACCTATATAACTAATGTATAGTGCAAATTTTTTAGTTAAGTTCCTTTAACGATAACAGACAAACCTTTTATTGGTTAACTGTTATACTTTTATTATTTACTTATTAGACTCTAATAAACATTTTGAGACCCGTTAGAACTTTTTTCAATGTGAATTGCACATTTGGCACCATATAGTTCACAAGGCACTTTTTAGGACCTATATAACTAATGTATAGTGCAAATTTTTTAGTTAAGTTCTTTTAACGATAACAGACAAACCTTTTATTGGTTAACTGTTATACTTTTATTATTCACTTATTAGACTCTAATAAACATTTTGAGAGCCGTTAGAACTTTTTGCAATGTGAATTGCACATTTGGCACCATATAGTTCACAAGGCACTTTTTAGGACCTATATAACTAATGTATAGTGCAAATTTTTTAGTTAAGTTCTTTTAACGATAACAGACAAACCTTTTATTGGTTAACTGTTATACTTTTGTTATTTACTTATTAGACTCTAATAAACATTTTGAGACCCGTTAGAACTTTTTGCAATGTGAATTGCACATTTGGCACCATATAGTTCACAAGGCACTTTTTAGGACCTATATAACTAATGTATAGTGCAAATTTTTTAGTTAAGTTCTTTTAACGATAACAGACAAACCTTTTATTGGTTAACTGTTATACTTTTATTATTTACTTATTAGACTCTAATAAACATTTTGAGAGCCGTTAGAACTTTTTGCAATGTGAATTGCACATTTGGCACCATATAGTTCACAAGGCACTTTTTAGGACCTATATAACTAATGTATAGTGCAAATTTTTTAGTTAAGTTCTTTTAACGATAACAGACAAACCTTTTATTGGTTAACTGTTATACTTTTATTATTTACTTATTAGACTCTAATAAACATTTTGAGACCCGTTAGAACTTTTTGCAATGTGAATTGCACATTTGGCACCATATAGTTCACAAGGCACTTTTTAGGACCTATATAACTAATGTATAGTGCAAATTTTTTAGTTAATTTCTTTTAACGATAACAGACAAACCTTTTATTGGTTAACTGTTATACTTTTATTATTTACTTATTAGACTCTAATAAACATTTTGAGACCCGTTAGAACTTTTTGCAATGTGAATTGCACATTTGGCACCATATAGTTCACAATGCACTTTTTAGGACCTATATAACTAATGTATAGTGCAAATTTTTTAGTTAAGTTCTTTTAACGATAACAGACAAACCTTTTATTGGTTAACTGTTATACTTTTATTATTTACTTATTAGACTCTAATAAACATTTTGAGACCCGTTAGAACTTTTTGCAATGTGAATTGCACATTTGGCACCATATAGTTCACAAGGCACTTTTTAGGACCTATATAACTAATGTATAGTGCAAATTTTTTAGTTAAGTTCTTTTAACGATAACAGACAAACCTTTTATTGGTTAACTGTTATACTTTTATTATTTACTTATTAGACTCTAATAAACATTTTGAGACCCGTTAGAACTTTTTGCAATGTGAATTGCACATTTGGCACCATATAGTTCACAAGGCACTTTTTAGGACCTATATAACTAATGTATAGTGCAAATTTTTTAGTTAATTTCTTTTAACGATAACAAACAAACCTTTTATTGGTTAACTGGTATACTTTTATTATTTACTTATTAGACTCTAATAAACATTTTGAAAGCCGTTAGAACTTTTTGCAATGTGATTTGCACATTTGGCACCATATAGTTCACAAGGCACTTTTTAGGACCTATATAACTAATGTATAGTGCAAATTTTTTAGTTAAGTTCTTTTAACGATAACAGACAAACCTTTTATTGGTTAACTGTTATACTTTTATTATTTACTTATTAGACTCTAATAAACATTTTGAGACCCGTTAGAACTTTTTGCAATGTGAATTGCACATTTGGCACCATATAGTTCACAAGGCACTTTTTAGGACCTATATAACTAATGTATAGTGCAAATTTTTTAGTTAATTTCTTTTAACGATAACAGACAAACCTTTTATTGGTTAACTGTTATACTTTTATTATTTACTTATTAGACTCTAATAAACATTTTGAGACCCGTTAGAACTTTTTGCAATGTGAATTGCACATTTGGCACCATATAGTTCACAATGCACTTTTTAGGACCTATATAACTAATGTATAGTGCAAATTTTTTAGTTAAGTTCTTTTAACGATAACAGACAAACCTTTTATTGGTTAACTGTTATACTTTTATTATTTACTTATTAGACTCTAATAAACATTTTGAGACCCGTTAGAACTTTTTGCAATGTGAATTGCACATTTGGCACCATATAGTTCACAAGGCACTTTTTAGGACCTATATAACTAATGTATAGTGCAAATTTTTTAGTTAAGTTCTTTTAACGATAACAGACAAACCTTTTATTGGTTAACTGTTATACTTTTATTATTTACTTATTAGACTCTAATAAACATTTTGAGACCCGTTAGAACTTTTTGCAATGTGAATTGCACATTTGGCACCATATAGTTCACAAGGCACTTTTTAGGACCTATATAACTAATGTATAGTGCAAATTTTTTAGTTAATTTCTTTTAACGATAACAAACAAACCTTTTATTGGTTAACTGGTATACTTTTATTATTTACTTATTAGACTCTAATAAACATTTTGAAAGCCGTTAGAACTTTTTGCAATGTGATTTGCACATTTGGCACCATATAGTTCACAAGGCACTTTTTAGGACCTATATAACTAATGTATAGTGCAAATTTTTTAGTTAATTTCTTTTAACGATAACAGACAAACCTTTTATTGGTTAACTGTTATACTTTTATTATTTACTTATTAGACTCTAATAAACATTTTGAGAGCCGTTAGAACTTTTTTCAATGTGAATTGCACATTTGGCACCATATAGTTCACAAGGCACTTTTTAGGACCTATATAACTAATGTATAGTGCAAATTTTTTAGTTAAGTTCTTTTAACGATAACAGACAAACCTTTTATTGGTTAACTGTTATACTTTTATTATTTACTTATTAGACTCTAATAAACATTTTGAGACCCGTTAGAACTTTTTGCAATGTGAATTGCACATTTGGCACCATATAGTTCACAAGGCACTTTTTAGGACCTATATAACTAATGTATAGTGCAAATTTTTTAGTTAATTTCTTTTAACGATAACAGACAAACCTTTTATTGGTTAACTGTTATACTTTTATTATTTACTTATTAGACTCTAATAAACATTTTGAGACCCGTTAGAACTTTTTGCAATGTGAATTGCACATTTGGCACCATATAGTTCACAATGCACTTTTTAGGACCTATATAACTAATGTATAGTGCAAATTTTTTAGTTAAGTTCTTTTAACGATAACAGACAAACCTTTTATTGGTTAACTGTTATACTTTTATTATTTACTTATTAGACTCTAATAAACATTTTGAGACCCGTTAGAACTTTTTGCAATGTGAATTGCACATTTGGCACCATATAGTTCACAAGGCACTTTTTAGGACCTATATAACTAATGTATAGTGCAAATTTTTTAGTTAAGTTCTTTTAACGATAACAGACAAACCTTTTATTGGTTAACTGTTATACTTTTATTATTTACTTATTAGACTCTAATAAACATTTTGAGACCCGTTAGAACTTTTTGCAATGTGAATTGCACATTTGGCACCATATAGTTCACAAGGCACTTTTTAGGACCTATATAACTAATGTATAGTGCAAATTTTTTAGTTAAGTTCCTTTAACGATAACAGACAAACCTTTTATTGGTTAACTGTTATACTTTTATTATTTACTTATTAGACTCTAATAAACATTTTGAGACCCGTTAGAACTTTTTTCAATGTGAATTGCACATTTGGCACCATATAGTTCACAAGGCACTTTTTAGGACCTATATAACTAATGTATAGTGCAAATTTTTTAGTTAAGTTCTTTTAACGATAACAGACAAACCTTTTATTGGTTAACTGTTATACTTTTATTATTTACTTATTAGACTCTAATAAACATTTTGAGACCCGTTAGAACTTTTTGCAATGTGAATTGCACATTTGGCACCATATAGTTCACAAGGCACTTTTTAGGACCTATATAACTAATGTATAGTGCAAATTTTTTAGTTAAGTTCTTTTAACGATAACAGACAAACCTTTTATTGGTTAACTGTTATACTTTTATTATTTACTTATTAGACTCTAATAAACATTTTGAGACCCGTTAGAACTTTTTGCAATGTGAATTGCACATTTGGCACCATATAGTTTACAAGGCACTTTTTAGGACCTATATAACTAATGTATAGTGTAAATTTTTTAGTTAAGTTCTTTTAACGATAACAGACAAACCTTTTATTAGTTAACTGTTATACTTTTATTATTTACTTATTAGACTCTAATAAACATTTTGAGACCCGTTAGAACTTTTTGCAATGTGAATTGCACATTTGGCAGCATATAGTTCACAAGGCACTTTTTAGGACCTATATAACTAATGTATAGTGCAAATTTTTTTGTTAAGTTCTTTTATCGATAACAGACAAACCTTTGATTGGTTAACTGTTATACTTTTATTATTTACTTATTAGACTCTAATAAACATTTTGAGACCCGTTAGAACTTTTTGCAATGTGAATTGCACATTTGGCACCATATAGTTCACAAGGCACTTTTTAGGACCTATATAACTAATGTATAATGCACATTTTTTAGTTAAGTTCCTTTAACGATAACAGACAAACCTTTTATTGGTTAACTGTTATACTTTTATTATTTACTTATTAGACTCTAATAAACATTTTGAGAACCGTTAGAACTTTTTGCAATGTGAATTGCACATTTGGCACCATATAGTTCACAAGGCACTTTTTAGGACCTATATAACTAATGTATAGTGCAAATTTTTTAGTTAAGTTCTTTTAACGATAACAGACAAACCTTTTATTGGTTAACTGTTATACTTTTATTATTTACTTATTAGACTCTAATAAACATTTTGAGACCCGTTAGAACTTTTTGCAATGTGAATTGCACATTTGGCACCATATAGTCACAAGGCACTTTTTAGGACCTATATAACTAATGTATAGTGCAAATTTTTTGTTAAGTTCTTTTAACGATAACAGACAAACCTTTTATTGGTTAACTGTTATACTTTTATTATTTACTTATTAGACTCTAATAAACATTTTGAGACCCGTTAGAACTTTTTGCAATGTGAATTGCACATTTGGCACCATATAGTTCACAAGGCACTTTTTAGGACCTATATAACTAATGTATAGTGCAAATTTTTTAGTTAAGTTCTTTTAACGATAACAGACAAACCTTTTATTGGTTAACTGTTATACTTTTATTATTTACTTATTAGACTCTAATAAACATTTTGAGACCCGTTAGAACTTTTTGCAATGTGAATTGCACATTTGGCACCATATAGTTCACAAGGCACTTTTTAGGACCTATATAACTAATGTATAGTGCAAATTTTTTAGTTAAGTTCTTTTAACGATAACAGACAAACCTTTTATTAGTTAACTGTTATACTTTTATTATTTACTTATTAGACTCTAATAAACATTTTGAGACCCGTTAGAACTTTTTGCAATGTGAATTGCACATTTGGCAGCATATAGTTCACAAGGCACTTTTTAGGACCTATATAACTAATGTATAGTGCAAATTTTTTTGTTAAGTTCTTTTATCGATAACAGACAAACCTTTGATTGGTTAACTGTTATACTTTTATTATTTACTTATTAGACTCTAATAAACATTTTGAGACCCGTTAGAACTTTTTTCAATGTGAATTGCACATTTGGCACCATATAGTTCACAAGGCACTTTTTAGGACCTATATAACTAATGTATAGTGCAAATTTTTTAGTTAAGTTCCTTTAACGATAACAGACAAACCTTTTATTGGTTAACTGTTATACTTTTATTATTTACTTATTAGACTCTAATAAACATTTTGAGACCCGTTAGAACTTTTTTCAATGTGAATTGCACATTTGGCACCATATAGTTCACAAGGCACTTTTTAGGACCTATATAACTAATGTATAGTGCAAATTTTTTAGTTAAGTTCTTTTAACGATAACAGACAAACCTTTTATTGGTTAACTGTTATACTTTTATTATTCACTTATTAGACTCTAATAAACATTTTGAGAGCCGTTAGAACTTTTTGCAATGTGAATTGCACATTTGGCACCATATAGTTCACAAGGCACTTTTTAGGACCTATATAACTAATGTATAGTGCAAATTTTTTAGTTAAGTTCTTTTAACGATAACAGACAAACCTTTTATTGGTTAACTGTTATACTTTTGTTATTTACTTATTAGACTCTAATAAACATTTTGAGACCCGTTAGAACTTTTTGCAATGTGAATTGCACATTTGGCACCATATAGTTCACAAGGCACTTTTTAGGACCTATATAACTAATGTATAGTGCAAATTTTTTAGTTAAGTTCTTTTAACGATAACAGACAAACCTTTTATTGGTTAACTGTTATACTTTTATTATTTACTTATTAGACTCTAATAAACATTTTGAGAGCCGTTAGAACTTTTTGCAATGTGAATTGCACATTTGGCACCATATAGTTCACAAGGCACTTTTTAGGACCTATATAACTAATGTATAGTGCAAATTTTTTAGTTAAGTTCCTTTAACGATAACAGACAAACCTTTTATTGGTTAACTGTTATACTTTTATTATTTACTTATTAGACTCTAATAAACATTTTGAGACCCGTTAGAACTTTTTGCAATGTGAATTGCACATTTGGCACCATATAGTTCACAAGGCACTTTTTAGGACCTATATAACTAATGTATAGTGCAAATTTTTTAGTTAATTTCTTTTAACGATAACAGACAAACCTTTTATTGGTTAACTGTTATACTTTTATTATTTACTTATTAGACTCTAATAAACATTTTGAGACCCGTTAGAACTTTTTGCAATGTGAATTGCACATTTGGCACCATATAGTTCACAAGGCACTTTTTAGGACCTATATAACTAATGTATAGTGCAAATTTTTTAGTTAAGTTCTTTTAACGATAACAGACAAACCTTTTATTGGTTAACTGTTATACTTTTATTATTTACTTATTAGACTCTAATAAACATTTTGAGACCCGTTAGAACTTTTTGCAATGTGAATTGCACATTTGGCACCATATAGTTCACAAGGCACTTTTTAGGACCTATATAACTAATGTATAGTGCAAATTTTTTAGTTAATTTCTTTTAACGATAACAAACAAACCTTTTATTGGTTAACTGGTATACTTTTATTATTTACTTATTAGACTCTAATAAACATTTTGAAAGCCGTTAGAACTTTTTGCAATGTGATTTGCACATTTGGCACCATATAGTTCACAAGGCACTTTTTAGGACCTATATAACTAATGTATAGTGCAAATTTTTTAGTTAAGTTCTTTTAACGATAACAGACAAACCTTTTATTGGTTAACTGTTATACTTTTATTATTTACTTATTAGACTCTAATAAACATTTTGAGACCCGTTAGAACTTTTTTCAATGTGAATTGCACATTTGGCACCATATAGTTCACAAGGCACTTTTTAGGACCTATATAACTAATGTATAGTGCAAATTTTTTAGTTAAGTTCTTTTAACGATAACAGACAAACCTTTTATTGGTTAACTGTTATACTTTTATTATTTACTTATTAGACTCTAATAAACATTTTGAGACCCGTTAGAACTTTTTGCAATGTGAATTGCACATTTGGCACCATATAGTTCACAAGGCACTTTTTAGGACCTATATAACTAATGTATAGTGCAAATTTTTTAGTTAAGTTCTTTTAACGATAACAGACAAACCTTTTATTAGTTAACTGTTATACTTTTATTATTTACTTATTAGACTCTAATAAACATTTTGAGACCCGTTAGAACTTTTTGCAATGTGAATTGCACATTTGGCAGCATATAGTTCACAAGGCACTTTTTAGGACCTATATAACTAATGTATAGTGCAAATTTTTTTGTTAAGTTCTTTTATCGATAACAGACAAACCTTTGATTGGTTAACTGTTATACTTTTATTATTTACTTATTAGACTCTAATAAACATTTTGAGACCCGTTAGAACTTTTTTCAATGTGAATTGCACATTTGGCACCATATAGTTCACAAGGCACTTTTTAGGACCTATATAACTAATGTATAGTGCAAATTTTTTAGTTAAGTTCCTTTAACGATAACAGACAAACCTTTTATTGGTTAACTGTTATACTTTTATTATTTACTTATTAGACTCTAATAAACATTTTGAGACCCGTTAGAACTTTTTTCAATGTGAATTGCACATTTGGCACCATATAGTTCACAAGGCACTTTTTAGGACCTATATAACTAATGTATAGTGCAAATTTTTTAGTTAAGTTCTTTTAACGATAACAGACAAACCTTTTATTGGTTAACTGTTATACTTTTATTATTCACTTATTAGACTCTAATAAACATTTTGAGAGCCGTTAGAACTTTTTGCAATGTGAATTGCACATTTGGCACCATATAGTTCACAAGGCACTTTTTAGGACCTATATAACTAATGTATAGTGCAAATTTTTTAGTTAAGTTCTTTTAACGATAACAGACAAACCTTTTATTGGTTAACTGTTATACTTTTGTTATTTACTTATTAGACTCTAATAAACATTTTGAGACCCGTTAGAACTTTTTGCAATGTGAATTGCACATTTGGCACCATATAGTTCACAAGGCACTTTTTAGGACCTATATAACTAATGTATAGTGCAAATTTTTTAGTTAAGTTCTTTTAACGATAACAGACAAACCTTTTATTGGTTAACTGTTATACTTTTATTATTTACTTATTAGACTCTAATAAACATTTTGAGAGCCGTTAGAACTTTTTGCAATGTGAATTGCACATTTGGCACCATATAGTTCACAAGGCACTTTTTAGGACCTATATAACTAATGTATAGTGCAAATTTTTTAGTTAAGTTCTTTTAACGATAACAGACAAACCTTTTATTGGTTAACTGTTATACTTTTATTATTTACTTATTAGACTCTAATAAACATTTTGAGACCCGTTAGAACTTTTTGCAATGTGAATTGCACATTTGGCACCATATAGTTCACAAGGCACTTTTTAGGACCTATATAACTAATGTATAGTGCAAATTTTTTAGTTAATTTCTTTTAACGATAACAGACAAACCTTTTATTGGTTAACTGTTATACTTTTATTATTTACTTATTAGACTCTAATAAACATTTTGAGACCCGTTAGAACTTTTTGCAATGTGAATTGCACATTTGGCACCATATAGTTCACAATGCACTTTTTAGGACCTATATAACTAATGTATAGTGCAAATTTTTTAGTTAAGTTCTTTTAACGATAACAGACAAACCTTTTATTGGTTAACTGTTATACTTTTATTATTTACTTATTAGACTCTAATAAACATTTTGAGACCCGTTAGAACTTTTTGCAATGTGAATTGCACATTTGGCACCATATAGTTCACAAGGCACTTTTTAGGACCTATATAACTAATGTATAGTGCAAATTTTTTAGTTAAGTTCTTTTAACGATAACAGACAAACCTTTTATTGGTTAACTGTTATACTTTTATTATTTACTTATTAGACTCTAATAAACATTTTGAGACCCGTTAGAACTTTTTGCAATGTGAATTGCACATTTGGCACCATATAGTTCACAAGGCACTTTTTAGGACCTATATAACTAATGTATAGTGCAAATTTTTTAGTTAATTTCTTTTAACGATAACAAACAAACCTTTTATTGGTTAACTGGTATACTTTTATTATTTACTTATTAGACTCTAATAAACATTTTGAAAGCCGTTAGAACTTTTTGCAATGTGATTTGCACATTTGGCACCATATAGTTCACAAGGCACTTTTTAGGACCTATATAACTAATGTATAGTGCAAATTTTTTAGTTAAGTTCTTTTAACGATAACAGACAAACCTTTTATTGGTTAACTGTTATACTTTTATTATTTACTTATTAGACTCTAATAAACATTTTGAGACCCGTTAGAACTTTTTGCAATGTGAATTGCACATTTGGCACCATATAGTTCACAAGGCACTTTTTAGGACCTATATAACTAATGTATAGTGCAAATTTTTTAGTTAATTTCTTTTAACGATAACAGACAAACCTTTTATTGGTTAACTGTTATACTTTTATTATTTACTTATTAGACTCTAATAAACATTTTGAGACCCGTTAGAACTTTTTGCAATGTGAATTGCACATTTGGCACCATATAGTTCACAATGCACTTTTTAGGACCTATATAACTAATGTATAGTGCAAATTTTTTAGTTAAGTTCTTTTAACGATAACAGACAAACCTTTTATTGGTTAACTGTTATACTTTTATTATTTACTTATTAGACTCTAATAAACATTTTGAGACCCGTTAGAACTTTTTGCAATGTGAATTGCACATTTGGCACCATATAGTTCACAAGGCACTTTTTAGGACCTATATAACTAATGTATAGTGCAAATTTTTTAGTTAAGTTCTTTTAACGATAACAGACAAACCTTTTATTGGTTAACTGTTATACTTTTATTATTTACTTATTAGACTCTAATAAACATTTTGAGACCCGTTAGAACTTTTTGCAATGTGAATTGCACATTTGGCACCATATAGTTCACAAGGCACTTTTTAGGACCTATATAACTAATGTATAGTGCAAATTTTTTAGTTAATTTCTTTTAACGATAACAAACAAACCTTTTATTGGTTAACTGGTATACTTTTATTATTTACTTATTAGACTCTAATAAACATTTTGAAAGCCGTTAGAACTTTTTGCAATGTGATTTGCACATTTGGCACCATATAGTTCACAAGGCACTTTTTAGGACCTATATAACTAATGTATAGTGCAAATTTTTTAGTTAATTTCTTTTAACGATAACAGACAAACCTTTTATTGGTTAACTGTTATACTTTTATTATTTACTTATTAGACTCTAATAAACATTTTGAGAGCCGTTAGAACTTTTTTCAATGTGAATTGCACATTTGGCACCATATAGTTCACAAGGCACTTTTTAGGACCTATATAACTAATGTATAGTGCAAATTTTTTAGTTAAGTTCTTTTAACGATAACAGACAAACCTTTTATTGGTTAACTGTTATACTTTTATTATTTACTTATTAGACTCTAATAAACATTTTGAGACCCGTTAGAACTTTTTGCAATGTGAATTGCACATTTGGCACCATATAGTTCACAAGGCACTTTTTAGGACCTATATAACTAATGTATAGTGCAAATTTTTTAGTTAAGTTCCTTTAACGATAACAGACAAACCTTTTATTGGTTAACTGTTATACTTTTATTATTTACTTATTAGACTCTAATAAACATTTTGAGACCCGTTAGAACTTTTTGCAATGTGAATTGCACATTTGGCACCATATAGTTGACAAGGCACTTTTTAGGACCTATATAACTAATGTATAGTGCAAATTTTTTAGTTAAGTTCTTTTAACGATAACAGACAAACCTTTTATTGGTTAACTGTTATACTTTTATTATTTACTTATTAGACTCTAATAAACATTTTGAGACCCGTTAGAACTTTTTGCAATGTGAATTGCACATTTGGCACCATATAGTTCACAAGGCACTTTTTAGGACCTATATAACTAATGTATAGTGCAAATTTTTTAGTTAAGTTCCTTTAACGATAACAGACAAACCTTTTATTGGTTAACTGTTATACTTTTATTATTTACTTATTAGACTCTAATAAACATTTGAGACCCGTTAGAACTTTTTGCAATGTGAATTGCACATTTGGCACCATATAGTTCACAAGGCACTTTTTAGGACCTATATAACTAATGTATAGTGCAAATTTTTTAGTTAAGTTCTTTTATCGATAACAGACAAACCTTTTATTGGTTAACTGTTATACTTTTATTATTTACTTATTAGACTCTAATAAACATTTTGAGACCCGTTAGAACTTTTTGCAATGTGAATTGCACATTTGGCACCATATAGTTCACAAGGCACTTTTTAGGACCTATATAACTAATGTATAGTGCAAATTTTTTAGTTAAGTTCCTTTAACGATAACAGACAAACCTTTTATTGGTTAACTGTTATACTTTTATTATTTACTTATTAGACTCTAATAAACATTTTGAGACCCGTTAGAACTTTTTGCAATGTGAATTGCAAATTTGGCACCATATAGTTCACAAGGCACTTTTTAGGACCTATATAACTAATGTATAGTGCAAATTTTTTAGTTAAGTTCCTTTAACGATAACAGACAAACCTTTTATTGGTTAACTGTTATACTTTTATTATTTACTTATTAGACTCTAATAAACATTTTGAGACCCGTTAGAACTTTTTGCAATGTGAATTGCACATTTGGCACCATATAGTTCACAAGGCACTTTTTAGGACCTATATAACTAATGTATAGTCCAAATTTTTTAGTTAAGTTCCTTTAACGATAACAGACAAACCTTTTATTGGTTAACTGTTATACTTTTATTATTTACTTATTAGACTCTAATAAACATTTTGAGACCCGTAAGAACTTTTTTCAATGTGAATTGCACATTTGGCACCATATAGTTCACAAGGCACTTTTTAGGACCTATATAACTAATGTATAGTGCAAATTTTTTAGTTAAGTTCTTTTAACGATAACAGACAAACCTTTTATTGGTTAACTGTTATACTTTTATTATTTACTTATTAGACTCTAATAAACATTTTGAGACCCGTTAGAACTTTTTGCAATGTGAATTGCACATTTGGCACCATATAGTTCACAAGGCACTTTTTAGGACCTATATAACTAATGTATAGTGCAAATTTTTTAGTTAAGTTCTTTTATCGATAACAGACAAACCTTTTATTGGTTAACTGTTATACTTTTATTATTTACTTATTAGACTCTAATAAACATTTTGAGACCCGTTAGAACTTTTTGCAATGTGAATTGCACATTTGGCACCATATAGTTCACAAGGCAATTTTTAGGACCTATATAACTAATGTATAGTGCAAATTTTTTAGTTAAGTTCTTTTAACGATAACAGACAAACCTTTTATTGGTTAACTGTTATACTTTTATTATTTACTTATTAGACTCTAATAAACATTTTGAGACCCGTTAGAACTTTTTGCAATGTGAATTGCACATTTGGCACCATATAGTTCACAAGGCACTTTTTAGGACCTATATAACTAATGTATAATGCACATTTTTTAGTTAAGTTCCTTTAACGATAACAGACAAACCTTTTATTGGTTAACTGTTATACTTTTATTATTTACTTATTAGACTCTAATAAACATTTTGAGAACCGTTAGAACTTTTTGCAATGTGAATTGCACATTTGGCACCATATAGTTCACAAGGCACTTTTTAGGACCTATATAACTAATGTATAGTGCAAATTTTTTAGTTAAGTTCTTTTAACGATAACAGACAAACCTTTTATTGGTTAACTGTTATACTTTTATTATTTACTTATTAGACTCTAATAAACATTTTGAGACCCGTTAGAACTTTTTGCAATGTGAATTGCACATTTGGCACCATATAGTCACAAGGCACTTTTTAGGACCTATATAACTAATGTATAGTGCAAATTTTTTGTTAAGTTCTTTTAACGATAACAGACAAACCTTTTATTGGTTAACTGTTATACTTTTATTATTTACTTATTAGACTCTAATAAACATTTTGAGACCCGTTAGAACTTTTTGCAATGTGAATTGCACATTTGGCACCATATAGTTCACAAGGCACTTTTTAGGACCTATATAACTAATGTATAGTGCAAATTTTTTAGTTAAGTTCTTTTAACGATAACAGACAAACCTTTTATTGGTTAACTGTTATACTTTTATTATTTACTTATTAGACTCTAATAAACATTTTGAGACCCGTTAGAACTTTTTGCAATGTGAATTGCACATTTGGCACCATATAGTTCACAAGGCACTTTTTAGGACCTATATAACTAATGTATAGTGCAAATTTTTTAGTTAATTTCTTTTAACGATAACAGACAAACCTTTTATTAGTTAACTGTTATACTTTTATTATTTACTTATTAGACTCTAATAAACATTTTGAGACCCGTTAGAACTTTTTGCAATGTGAATTGCACATTTGGCAGCATATAGTTCACAAGGCACTTTTTAGGACCTATAAAACTAATGTATAGTGCAAATTTTTTTGTTAAGTTCTTTTATCGATAACAGACAAACCTTTGATTGGTTAACTGTTATACTTTTATTATTTACTTATTAGACTCTAATAAACATTTTGAGACCCGTTAGAACTTTTTTCAATGTGAATTGCACATTTGGCACCATATAGTTCACAAGGCACTTTTTAGGACCTATATAACTAATGTATAGTGCAAATTTTTTAGTTAAGTTCCTTTAACGATAACAGACAAACCTTTTATTGGTTAACTGTTATACTTTTATTATTTACTTATTAGACTCTAATAAACATTTTGAGACCCGTTAGAACTTTTTTCAATGTGAATTGCACATTTGGCACCATATAGTTCACAAGGCACTTTTTAGGACCTATATAACTAATGTATAGTGCAAATTTTTTAGTTAAGTTCTTTTAACGATAACAGACAAACCTTTTATTGGTTAACTGTTATACTTTTATTATTCACTTATTAGACTCTAATAAACATTTTGAGAGCCGTTAGAACTTTTTGCAATGTGAATTGCACATTTGGCACCATATAGTTCACAAGGCACTTTTTAGGACCTATATAACTAATGTATAGTGCAAATTTTTTAGTTAAGTTCTTTTAACGATAACAGACAAACCTTTTATTGGATAACTGTTATACTTTTGTTATTTACTTATTAGACTCTAATAAACATTTTGAGACCCGTTAGAACTTTTTGCAATGTGAATTGCACATTTGGCACCATATAGTTCACAAGGCACTTTTTAGGACCTATATAACTAATGTATAGTGCAAATTTTTTAGTTAAGTTCTTTTAACGATAACAGACAAACCTTTTATTGGTTAACTGTT
>NW_027508297.1:20000-22500 GCF_947623445.1 Clavelina lepadiformis
AGAAAGAGCTCTCAATCTGTCAATCCTCACTGTGTCCGGGCCGGGTGAGATTTCCCGTGTTGAGTCAAATTAAGCCGCAGGCTCCACTCCTGGTGGTGCCCTTCCGTCAATTCCTTTAAGTTTCAGCTTTGCAACCATACTTCCCCCGGAACCCAAAGACTTTGGTTTCCCGAAAGCTGCCGGAGAGGTCGTCAAAGTAACGCCCCCCGATCGCTAGTTGGCATCGTTTATAGTCAGAACTAGGACGGTATCTGATCGTCTTCGAACCTCTGACTTTCGCTCTTGATTAAAGAAAACATTCTTGGCAAATGCTTTCGCAGTTGTTCGTCTTGCGCCGATCCAAGAATTTCACCTCTAGCGGCACAGTACGAATGCCCCCGTCCGTCCCTCTTAATCATTACCTCGCGCTCCGAAAACCAACAAAATAGAACCGAGGTCCTATTCCATTATTCCATGCACCATTATTCAGGCGAACCGCCTGCTTTGAACACTCTAATTTTTTCAAAGTAAACGTTCCGGCCGCCGCCAACACTCAGTCAAGAGCACCGACGGTGAACCGAAGGTGAGGCCGGGCACGCCAGTACACGCCTTGCGACGGACCGACGGCCCGAGCCCAAAATCCAACTACGAGCTTTTTAACCGCAACAACTTAAATATACACTTTTGGAGCTGGAATTACCGCGGCTGCTGGCACCAGACTTGCCCTCCAATGGATACTCGTTAAAAGTTTTAGAGTGTACTCATTCCAATTACAGGGCCTCGTTAGAGTCCTGCATTGTTATTTTTCGTCACTACCTCCCCGCGTCGGGAATGGGTAATTTGCGCGCCTGCTGCCTTCCTTGGAAGTGGTAGCCGTTTCTCAGGCTCCCTCTCCGGAATCGAACCCTGATTCCCCGTCACCCGTAAGAACCTCGGTAGGCAGATACCGTACCGACGAAAGTTGATAGGGCAGACACTTGAATGATTTGTCGCCGGTGCAAGACCGTGCGATCCGCAAAGTTATCCAGAGTCACCAACGAGCACGGGCCGAGGCCCGGTCGGTTTTTGGTCTGATAAATGCACGCCTCCGTGAGTCGGCGCTTTTCGCATGTATTAGCTCTAGAATTACCACAGTTATCCAAGTAACACGTACGATCAAATGAACCATAACTGATTTAATGAGCCATTCGCAGTTTCACTGTACGAGAGCTCGTACTTACACTTGCATGGCTTAATCTTTGAGACAAGCATATGACTACTGGCAGGATCAACCAGGTAGCTATTCGCAGCAAACGAGGCTGCTGCGGGACGACGGGCGCCCCGCGTTTCTTTTCACACGTTCTCCGTGTACATCGCTACTCAAACACTACGCTCGCGGCTTGCACGAGCTCCGAAAACCGTCGATTCCGGACGCTGCCCGGCGATTCGAGTGCAATACTCGCGCCGAGGCACGCCGATAGCTTGCCACTGGATCCGACAGACCGCTCAAAACCCCGGCTAAGCATGGGCGACCGCGCGAACAGCATTACATCTGCCCATCGTGCCCGACGCCAACCGAGATCGATTCTGCTTCGATTCGCACTCGCGCGCGCATTCGCTCACACGACTGCCTGCTCCCTCATAGTAGTCACAGAATCCTGCATCGCCATGGTACCCCAGAACGGCCTCGGGATCGCGCGACCTCGCGGCCGGATTTGGAGTTTGGGAAGGTGCGTGGCCGCTTGCCGTGGCCGCCGAACCGCGCCCCGGCCGGGCACTGCGCGCAACTCGAACGTTTGGACTCTGAAAATATTTCCCAACGTTTGGACTTTAACTTTTTGTCGAGACTTGAAAAAATTTCAGAGTCCAAACATCGACCCGCGGCAAAAACTTTTCCGAGGTCGAAAAATCCGCGCTCGGTCAAGAGAATATGCGCGGCCTGGGCGTTTGGACTCTAACATTTTTTGGAGTGGATGGGAAAAATTTTCAGAGTCCAAAACACCGACCCGCGCGTGATGCTCTCCCGAGTTCGGAAAATCCGCGCCAGGTGAAAGCTATGCGCGCGACCTGGTCGTTTGGACTCTAAAAAATGTTCAAGTCTCATCACACCAACAAAAAGTTAAAGTCCAAACACCGACTCGCGGCTAAAGCTCTTCCGACTTGGGAAAATCCGCGGCGGGTGAGGGCTATCCGCGCGACCTGGGCGTTTGGACTTAACATTTTTTTGGTGTGAATCGACTTGAAAAAATTTCGAAGTCAAAAGTCTATAAAATTAATCTAATGCCATACAGTGTCAAAGTGCACAATTTTAATCGATATAATCATAACAATATATGTCATACAACAAAATCATCAAATAATCGTCAAGCAGCATTGCAAAGCTACGTGAGTCAATGCAAGGCAATGACAACGTATTTATCAATTAAAGTTATTGTTAAATTATAAAATAAAATTAAATTAAATTAAATTGAAGAGCTCAATTACGCCAATGTAACAGAGTGTCATACAAAATATATTGAATCACACACGTCCAAACGCTAAA
>NW_027508298.1:7500-10000 GCF_947623445.1 Clavelina lepadiformis
CAATTCCCGACGAAAGACGGTCTATTCTGAGTTACCCAAAACGGTGACTGGCAGGTGAGTGCATTTGATATATTTCTTTAGCGTTTGGACGTGTGTGATTCAATATATTTTGTATGACACTCTGTTACATTGTCGTAATTGAGCTCTTCAATTTAATTTCATTTAATTTAATTTTATTTTATAATTTAACAATAACTTTGTACAATTAAATAACTTTAATTGATAAATACGTTGTCATTGCCTTGCATTGACTCACGTAGCTTTGCAATGCTGCTTGATGATCATTTGATGATTTTGTTGTATGACATATATTGTTATGATTATATCGATTAAAATTGTGCACTTTGACACTGTATGGCATTAGATTAATTTTATCAAGTCGATTCACACCAAAAAAATGTTAAAGTCCAAACGCCCAGGTCGCGCGGATAGCCCTCACCCGCCGCGGATTTTCCCAAGTCGGAAGAGCTTTAGCCGCGAGTCGGTGTTTGGACTTTAACTTTTTGTTGGTGTGATGAGACTTGAAAATTTTTTAGAGTCCAAACGACCAGGTCGCGCGCATAGCTTTCACCTGGCGCGGATTTTCCGAACTCGGGAGAGCATCACGCGCGGGTCGGTGTTGTGGACTCTGAAAATTTTTCCCATCCACTCCAAAAAATGTTAGAGTCCAAACGCCCAGGCCGCGCATATTCTCTTGACCGAGCGCGGATTTTTCGACCTCGGAAAAGTTTTTGCCGCGGGTCGATGTTTGGACTCTGAAATTTTTTCAAGTCTCGACAAAAAGTTAAAGTCCAAACGTTGGGAAATATTTTCAGAGTCCAAACGTTCGAGTTGCGCGCAGTGCCCGGCCGGGGCGCGGTTCGGCGGCCACGGCAAGCGGCCACGCACCTTCCCAAACTCCAAATCCGGCCGCGAGCTCGCGCGATCCCGAGGCCGTTCTGGGGTACCATGGCGATGCAGGATTCTGTGACTACTATGAGGGAGCAGGCAGTCGTGTGAGCGAATGCGCGCGCGAGTGCGAATCGAAGCAGAATCGATCTCGGTTGGCGTCGGGCACGATGGGCAGATGTAATGCTGTTCGCGCGGTCGCCCATGCTTAGCCGGGGTTTTGAGCGGTCTGTCGGATCCAGTGGCAAGCTATCGGCGTGCCTCGGCGCGAGTATTGCACTCGAATCGCCGGGCAGCGTCCGGAATTGACGGTTTTCGGAGCTCGTGCAAGCCGCGAGCGTAGTGTTTGAGTAGCGATGTACACGGAGAACGTGTGAAAAGAAACGCGGGGCGCCCGTCGTCCCGCAGCAGCCTCGTTTGCTGCGAATAGCTACCTGGTTGATCCTGCCAGTAGTCATATGCTTGTCTCAAAGATTAAGCCATGCAAGTGTAAGTACGAGCTCTCGTACAGTGAAACTGCGAATGGCTCATTAAATCAGTTATGGTTCATTTGATCGTACGTGTTACTTGGATAACTGTGGTAATTCTAGAGCTAATACATGCGAAAAGCGCCGACTCACGGAGGCGTGCATTTATCAGACCAAAAACCGACCGGGCCTCGGCCCGTGCTCGTTGGTGACTCTGGATAACTTTGCGGATCGCACGGTCTTGCACCGGCGACAAATCATTCAAGTGTCTGCCCTATCAACTTTCGTCGGTACGGTATCTGCCTACCGAGGTTCTTACGGGTGACGGGGAATCAGGGTTCGATTCCGGAGAGGGAGCCTGAGAAACGGCTACCACTTCCAAGGAAGGCAGCAGGCGCGCAAATTACCCATTCCCGACGCGGGGAGGTAGTGACGAAAAATAACAATGCAGGACTCTAACGAGGCCCTGTAATTGGAATGAGTACACTCTAAAACTTTTAACGAGTATCCATTGGAGGGCAAGTCTGGTGCCAGCAGCCGCGGTAATTCCAGCTCCAAAAGTGTATATTTAAGTTGTTGCGGTTAAAAAGCTCGTAGTTGGATTTTGGGCTCGGGCCGTCGGTCCGTCGCAAGGCGTGTACTGGCGTGCCCGGCCTCACCTTCGGTTCACCGTCGGTGCTCTTGACTGAGTGTTGGCGGCGGCCGGAACGTTTACTTTGAAAAAATTAGAGTGTTCAAAGCAGGCGGTTCGCCTGAATAATGGTGCATGGAATAATGGAATAGGACCTCGGTTCTATTTTGTTGGTTTTCGGAGCGCGAGGTAATGATTAAGAGGGACGGACGGGGGCATTCGTACTGTGCCGCTAGAGGTGAAATTCTTGGATCGGCGCAAGACGAACAACTGCGAAAGCATTTGCCAAGAATGTTTTCTTTAATCAAGAGCGAAAGTCAGAGGTTCGAAGACGATCAGATACCGTCCTAGTTCTGACTATAAACGATGCCAACTAGCGATCGGGGGGCGTTACTTTGACGACCTCTCCGGCAGCTTTCGGGAAACCAAAGTCTTTGGGTTCCGGGGGAAGTATGGTTGCAAAGCTGAAACTTAAAGGAATTGACGGAAGGGCACCACCAGGAGTGGAGCCTGC
>NW_027508299.1:7500-10000 GCF_947623445.1 Clavelina lepadiformis
TTCCCGACGAAAGACGGTCTATTCTGAGTTACCCAAAACGGTGACTGGCAGGTGAGTGCATTTGATATATTTCTTTAGCGTTTGGACGTGTGTGATTCAATATATTTTGTATGACACTCTGTTACATTGTCGTAATTGAGCTCTTCAATTTAATTTCATTTAATTTAATTTTATTTTATAATTTAACAATAACTTTGTACAATTAAATAACTTTAATTGATAAATACGTTGTCATTGCCTTGCATTGACTCACGTAGCTTTGCAATGCTGCTTGATGATCATTTGATGATTTTGTTGTATGACATATATTGTTATGATTATATCGATTAAAATTGTGCACTTTGACACTGTATGGCATTAGATTAATTTTATCAAGTCGATTCACACCAAAAAAATGTTAAAGTCCAAACGCCCAGGTCGCGCGGATAGCCCTCACCCGCCGCGGATTTTCCCAAGTCGGAAGAGCTTTAGCCGCGAGTCGGTGTTTGGACTTTAACTTTTTGTTGGTGTGATGAGACTTGAAAATTTTTTAGAGTCCAAACGACCAGGTCGCGCGCATAGCTTTCACCTGGCGCGGATTTTCCGAACTCGGGAGAGCATCACGCGCGGGTCGGTGTTGTGGACTCTGAAAATTTTTCCCATCCACTCCAAAAAATGTTAGAGTCCAAACGCCCAGGCCGCGCATATTCTCTTGACCGAGCGCGGATTTTTCGACCTCGGAAAAGTTTTTGCCGCGGGTCGATGTTTGGACTCTGAAATTTTTTCAAGTCTCGACAAAAAGTTAAAGTCCAAACGTTGGGAAATATTTTCAGAGTCCAAACGTTCGAGTTGCGCGCAGTGCCCGGCCGGGGCGCGGTTCGGCGGCCACGGCAAGCGGCCACGCACCTTCCCAAACTCCAAATCCGGCCGCGAGCTCGCGCGATCCCGAGGCCGTTCTGGGGTACCATGGCGATGCAGGATTCTGTGACTACTATGAGGGAGCAGGCAGTCGTGTGAGCGAATGCGCGCGCGAGTGCGAATCGAAGCAGAATCGATCTCGGTTGGCGTCGGGCACGATGGGCAGATGTAATGCTGTTCGCGCGGTCGCCCATGCTTAGCCGGGGTTTTGAGCGGTCTGTCGGATCCAGTGGCAAGCTATCGGCGTGCCTCGGCGCGAGTATTGCACTCGAATCGCCGGGCAGCGTCCGGAATTGACGGTTTTCGGAGCTCGTGCAAGCCGCGAGCGTAGTGTTTGAGTAGCGATGTACACGGAGAACGTGTGAAAAGAAACGCGGGGCGCCCGTCGTCCCGCAGCAGCCTCGTTTGCTGCGAATAGCTACCTGGTTGATCCTGCCAGTAGTCATATGCTTGTCTCAAAGATTAAGCCATGCAAGTGTAAGTACGAGCTCTCGTACAGTGAAACTGCGAATGGCTCATTAAATCAGTTATGGTTCATTTGATCGTACGTGTTACTTGGATAACTGTGGTAATTCTAGAGCTAATACATGCGAAAAGCGCCGACTCACGGAGGCGTGCATTTATCAGACCAAAAACCGACCGGGCCTCGGCCCGTGCTCGTTGGTGACTCTGGATAACTTTGCGGATCGCACGGTCTTGCACCGGCGACAAATCATTCAAGTGTCTGCCCTATCAACTTTCGTCGGTACGGTATCTGCCTACCGAGGTTCTTACGGGTGACGGGGAATCAGGGTTCGATTCCGGAGAGGGAGCCTGAGAAACGGCTACCACTTCCAAGGAAGGCAGCAGGCGCGCAAATTACCCATTCCCGACGCGGGGAGGTAGTGACGAAAAATAACAATGCAGGACTCTAACGAGGCCCTGTAATTGGAATGAGTACACTCTAAAACTTTTAACGAGTATCCATTGGAGGGCAAGTCTGGTGCCAGCAGCCGCGGTAATTCCAGCTCCAAAAGTGTATATTTAAGTTGTTGCGGTTAAAAAGCTCGTAGTTGGATTTTGGGCTCGGGCCGTCGGTCCGTCGCAAGGCGTGTACTGGCGTGCCCGGCCTCACCTTCGGTTCACCGTCGGTGCTCTTGACTGAGTGTTGGCGGCGGCCGGAACGTTTACTTTGAAAAAATTAGAGTGTTCAAAGCAGGCGGTTCGCCTGAATAATGGTGCATGGAATAATGGAATAGGACCTCGGTTCTATTTTGTTGGTTTTCGGAGCGCGAGGTAATGATTAAGAGGGACGGACGGGGGCATTCGTACTGTGCCGCTAGAGGTGAAATTCTTGGATCGGCGCAAGACGAACAACTGCGAAAGCATTTGCCAAGAATGTTTTCTTTAATCAAGAGCGAAAGTCAGAGGTTCGAAGACGATCAGATACCGTCCTAGTTCTGACTATAAACGATGCCAACTAGCGATCGGGGGGCGTTACTTTGACGACCTCTCCGGCAGCTTTCGGGAAACCAAAGTCTTTGGGTTCCGGGGGAAGTATGGTTGCAAAGCTGAAACTTAAAGGAATTGACGGAAGGGCACCACCAGGAGTGGAGCCTGCGGC
>NW_027508300.1:0-7488 GCF_947623445.1 Clavelina lepadiformis
CCCAAACCCCAAACCCCAAACCCCAAACCCCAAACCCCTTTATCAAAATAAATAATAAATTTAATAAAAAACTAAATAAAATAATTTAAATTTAAATTTATTAAATTAATTATTAAAAGTTATCATGAAAAACATTATAATTCGATGATTTTTTATTTTTTTAATTAGAATCATGAATATTTTATATGTTATCAGTACTTTCTTCTTCAATATCAGACATATCAATTAATGATAATAAATTTTTGATATCTGAAGTATTTCTATCATCTTTATCGTTTTATAAATTAAGTAAAAATTATAAAAGAATTTCTTTAATAATTTCATTCAATTCAATATTTTTATATTAATCCAAAATTACTTAAACTTCATCAGAAGAATAAATTTAACAGTATAAAGAATCATTTTAATATTCAATTTATAAATTATTTGAATTATTTATAGATTCAGATTCATATAATGGATCTAATTAATCAGTTAAATTTTTTGATGAAATTTTGGAATTATTTTATGAATAATTAATCAAACATTATTTGATAAATTTAAACATTTATTTGTCATCAATATCATTATTGTATTTTAATTAAATGATATTTTTTAAATCTTAGAATTTTGAATTGATATCATATAAATTTTAAATGTCTTTTAAAATTTAAAATTCATTAATTTCTTTGATTTATAATATAATACAAAGTTTTTCATTAAAACTATCAGAAAAATTAATTGTATTTGAATTAAATAATTGTTTTTTTAATGATTATAATTCATTATCTTATAATCAATAAATTTTTTAATTTTTTTTAAATGCTGATTATTATAAATTTATATCATCTTCTAAAGAAATTAATTATCTTTAATAATCTTGTATTTTATTTTCAAGATTTTTATTTATCAATAATTATTTATTATATTTTCTTTTAATTTCATTGATAGTTGTATCTTCTTCTGTCATTTCATTTAATAAAACTTATAATTGATGAATTTATTTTTTTTTTTTTATTAATTTTTTTTCATATGTTTCTTCACATAAATTTAATTAAAACTTCATTTCTTTGATTTAATCATTTAAACCTTTAATAAGATCATTTTACTCATTAATTTAAATTTATTTGTTTTACATATAAATATTTTAAATTTATAAATCATTTGTTTTTTATGATAATTTTATATTTTATTTTTATTATGAAATTTTATTGAAATAATATTATTCTGCATTATTATCATTTTAATCATTATTTATATCAAAATGGAAATATTAATTATATTATTATTATAAATTTGTACTGAATTATATTATTTATTCATTTTCATCATTTTAATTTTAAAATTCTTTAAATAAATCATCATTTTATTAACGTTTAATTTTAGTTAAAATAATTTCAGGGAATTATTTTATTTTTATTGTCAAAGTTTTTTATTTTTCATTATTGAAATATTCTTAAAATAATGAAGAATAATTTGAATATATATTTAATAACAAATCTTTAAATGGAAATTCATCTATTAATTATGGTAAGTTTGGTATTTCTTAAATTATTTTTTATTCTTCTTATTTTTCAATTTCTTATTTATGATTTTTTTAAATTTCAACTTCTGCTGATAATTTTTTTATTTTATTTTATAAATTTTCTATTTTAACATCTTAAAAATCATCATGAATTGTTTATTATGAGGATTTAAGTTATTCAAATTCTTTATATCTTTAAAAGATATTTAAATATTTTTTTTCAATAGTAATAATTCATTTATTTAACAAATTTATTTTTAAGATTTTTTTTTACCATTATTTTAATTTCAAGAAAAATTTATCTTTCAATGAAACATATTTTTTTAAAAAATATTTTTCATTTTATTAAAATTTCATTTTTTATGAATCTAAAGATTATTTTAAAACAGAATTTTAAAGATTTAATTTTTTATTTTATTAAACACTTACTTTATATTCTATACTTATATCATTTTAATTTTTTTTATGTGATAAAATAGTATTTTTATATTTTGATAAATTTTTTTAATTTTCAATATCTTTTTCTTTTAATTTTTTAATAATATTTTAATATTTAACAATAATTACTTTTTAATTTGTATTAATTAAATCAATTAATTTATTTTTTAATTTTTATTATTTTGAATTTTATATTGTTTATAATAAACTAATTTCATCTTTTAATTATGATACCATTGATTTTAATTTAATAATTTATATTTAAGAAATTCAATTTCTATTGAATTTTTATTAGATTTAATTTTCTAATAATTATTTATCATTTAATAATTAATCTATTTTGATTTTTTAAACGTTTAATATTTTATTTTATTCATCAATTTATTTTTAAAATTAGAATTATTATAATTCTTATTAATTTTTTAATGTTTAAGATTCTGAATATCATTTATTATTTTATTTTATTGATAATCAAACGTTTCTTATATCTTTTATATAAACATTTAATTATTCTTATTTTTTTTTATTTAAATCTATTAAAGTTATATTTTCATCATTTAAATTTTTTATTTTAAATTTTTATTTGTTTAAATTTTAATTTAATTCTTTAAATAAATTATCTTATTATTTTTATTTTTCCTTAAAATATAATATTTAATCATTATTTTTATTAATTGTTTTATCTTTTTGTTAAATTTATTCATTTAATTCATCTATTTTATTTTTTAAATTTTATAAATTATCATTTAATTTATTTAAACAATTTTTTTTATTTTATTCTTAATCTTCATATTAATTCTCTTTTTATTAAATTAAATTTTTTAATTCTTTTATATATTATTTGTTTTATTCTAAATTTTCTTCAATTTATAAATGATTATGTTAATATTAATCGTTTTTAATCTTTTAATCATCTAAATCTGATTTTAAAATTTTTATATTATTTTCATATTCAATAATATTACTTTATAATTATTCAATTTATTATTAATAATTAAATATATCACTTTATTATTTTTTCATTAATTAATCTTTTTCATTATATTTATCTTCTAAATCTTATATTTATTCAAATGTATTTAAATATTCTTCAATTTATTCATCTTTATTATTTATTTCATTTTTTTATTGATCTATTTATTATTAACTTTATTCAATGATATTTCTTAATTAATTAATTGATTCATTTTATTGATTCATTTTAATTTATTATGTATTTCATTTTGAATTTTGAATTTCTAAATTATCATTTAATTTATTTAATGATTGTTTATCTTATTAATTAATCACTTTTTAGTTAGAAATTATTTCAGTTGATTCTTTTATTTTTATTTTTAAATTTTCAATTTCTTTTATTTGAATTTATAAATGATTTTATAATTCTTCTATTTATTATTAATGTTTTTCAATATTCATTTTATTATCAATAATAATCAATTCTTTTTTATTTAAATTATTATTTAATTCTTCAATTTCTAAATTTTTTGATTTAATAGTGATAGTCAAATCTTCAATTGATTTGTTTTTATTAATTAAATTATTATTTAATTCATCAATTTATTATAAATGTTTTTTATTAATATTATCTTTATTATTAATCATTTCATCTTTTTCTTATAAATTATTATTTAAATCATTAATTTATTATTTATTTTATTCAATAATGATGTTTTAATCTTCAATTGATTTGTTTTTATTATCTAAATTATTATTCAATTCATCAATTTATTATTCATTTTATTCAATAATAATATTTTAATCATTAATAGACTTGTTTTTGTTATTTAAATTATTATTCAATTCATCAATTTATTATTTATTTTATTCAATAATAATGTTTTAATCATCAATAGACTTATTTTTGTTATTTAAATTATTATTCAATTCATCAATTTTTAAATTGTTTTATTTAATAATATCATTTTAATCTTTAATTAATTTATTTTTGTTATTTAAATTACTATTTAATTCATTGATTTTTAAATTATTTTAATCAATAATGATGTTTTAATTAGTAATTGATTGTTTTTTATGATCCAATTCGTCATTTTATTATTTATTTTATTTAATAATAGCATTTTAATCTTCAATTAATTTATTTTTATCATTTAAAATATTATTTAATTCATTAATTGCTAAATTATTTTTTTCAATAATAGTATTTTAATCACCAATTGATTTTTCTTTATTATTTAAAACATTATTTAATTAATCAATTTCTTAATCTTTTTATTCAAGTATGATTTATTAATCTCCAATTTATTTAATCTTAATATTTAATCTTTTATTAAGTTCATTAATTTATAAAACATTTTATTCAAAAGTAATTTTTTAATCATTAATTGATTAATCTTTTTATAACAAATTATCATTTAATTCCTCTAATTATAAATTCAAATTTTTAATTTCTAAAACTTTTTTATCATTTTATGAAATTGATTATCAAATTTCTAAATTAATTTTATTTTAATTAATATTAGAATTTTCAATTTATTAATCTTTAAAATTAATTTCATCAATTTTATTTTAGATTTATAATTTATTTTCATTAATTTATTTATTTTATATTTCAAGTTATTTATTTAAATGATCAATTTTTTAATTTTATTCATTGATTTATTTATTTTTATTTTATAAATCAACATTTAAAGCTAAAATTTCTTAATTTAAAATATCTTGATTATTATTCAAACTTTCATTTTATAATTCTATTTATGATTAAGTTTTAATAATAGTTTATCTTTATTAATCAATTTAATTATCTTTATCACTAATTAAATTTTCTTAAGTTTTAACTCATTAGTTTAAAGAATTTATTTTAAGAATAATTTTATCTAAATTACTATTTAGATCTGTTATATTTTTAGTTTTACTATTTAAATCATTATTTAAATTTTAAATTAACAATTCTTTTTATTCAATAATCACTTCTTAATCATTAATTTATTTATTTGTTAAAGTTAAATCATTATTTAAATTAATAATTTATTCATTTTTATTTTTGATTTAATTTTTAAAAATTTAAATTTATTCATTTTAAATATCAATTTTATTATTTTAATCATCAGTTTATTCAATTTTAATTTTATTTTCAGTTTGAATATTTTAAATTTATATTTGATTTTATTCAATTTATAATTTATAATCTTGAATAACTTTATTATTAGATTCTTTTAATTTTTCTAAATTTTAGTTTTTATTTTTTAAAATTGAATTATCGTTAATTTATTTTGAAGAAATAAGTTATATTTGTTCATTTTATTTTGATAATTTATTATTTTCTGATTTTAATCTTTTTATGATTTCTGATAATTTGATAATATTTATTGATAATGTTTTTTATTTATTTGAAAATGAATTAAATGATTAATTTATATATTAAAATATTTATAAAGATTATTTATTAAATAAATTAATTTTTGAATTAAATATTTATTTATGTTATATTGTAGATACACTTAATCTATCAAATCTTTCTTTTTATATATTTAATTAAAATAAAATTTGTTTATTTTCAGATAATTGATCTTAAATAATTTTTTATGATAATCTTATACTATTTTTTTTATCAAATAATTCATTTTTAATATTTTTTATTGTTTTTTCTGATTCTGATAATTAACTTTTCATATATTTAACATTTGTTTATTAATAAATAGAATTCAAATAATTTTAACTTATATTTGTTTATTCCGAAGATATATTAGTGATATTTTATTTTAATTAATTGATTAAAATATTTTTATTTTATATTTTTTCATTTAAAGATTAAATTTTAGAATTAAAAGTAAATTCAAGATCTAAAATTTTATTTTTTTCATTTTAAATTTTATTTTAAGTTTATCATTTTTAGCTTTCAATTTCAATTTATAATAATTTAATTTTATCATTATTTTATTCGTTATCATACACTTATGAAATTGATTAAATTTCTATTGTTTTACGTTATATATTATCTTAATTTAAATTTTATAAATTTTATAATTAAATTTTTAATTATTATATTTCTTTATTTTATTCATCAATAATTTCTTAATTTTATTTTAATTATTATTTAAACGATAATTCATTTTAATTATTCTTTTATTTTAATTTTGTTAATTCTTATAAATATTTATTATTTACACAATTATTTTTATTTAATTTTGATAAATTTGTTATTCAGGTATTAGTTTATGTATTTAATGTATTTCAAGTAATTTTAGAATTAAAAATTTAAGAATATTTATTTTAACATTATTCATTTTTATTATCTAATAATTATTTATTACTATGATTTTTTAAATATGATTTAATTTTAATTTGTTTTTATTAAATTCAAATAAAATTTTATTATAATGTTGAAAATTATTTTAAAAAATTTTTTTCAAAAGATTTATTAAAAAATTTTGAAATGATATTTTAAATTTTCGATTAAAATTATAATTTTTGTTATTAAAAATCTTATTTATTTAAATGATTTTTTAATTATAAATCGGTAATAATAGATTTATACTTATTAATAGTATTTTTATCAATAAATTAAGTATTTTTTAAAACAATTTATTTTTTATTTGATTTAATATTAAGTTCATTTTTAGGATCGATATTTTCTTTTTTTAATAAATTTTTTAAATTTTAATATTTTACAAACATCATTTTAATTTGATCTTTTCATTTATGAGCTTTTTATTATATTTTTTTTAAATTTCATTATGAATTTTATTAATCAAATTATTGATTAATTCATATATTATTTAATTCTTATTAAATTTATTTTTAAATTTTAATATAATCTTTTCATGATTCTGATTTATATATTAAAGTTTAACTTAAAAATAATTTAAAATTTTTTTTTTAATTTTTAATACAATTTTTTAATTTATTAAAATTTTTAAACGTTTTCAAAAGTAAATCATGAAATTGATCTTATTTTGTTTATTAAATTGTATTTTAATTTTATTGATTTTTTGAAGATGTTAAATATGTGAAATTATCTGATAATTATTTTAATTCTTTCAAACTTTTTTCTATAACTGATTCTATGGTATTAGTATTTAATTGATTTTACATTGATTTATAAGAATATTGTAATTCATTTTGAATTATTTATTAATTCTTTTTAAATATTTGTTTTATATTTTATATTGATTTTTCAATATTATTTTATTAAAAAAATTGTTATCTTTCTTTATTTGTCATTTTAAATATATATTTGTTTAAACAATCAAATATTATTTATGAAGTTTCATACATTTAATTTGCTTATTTTTCTAAATTATTATTTTTAAATATTATCCCTTCTTTATTATTTTATTTTAATTAGTCTAAATTATTTTAACTTCTTATTTTTTCTAATTATTCAAGTTTTTAAAGATCTGTTTCAATTTTCATGAATATCTAACTTTTAAACATTGATTATTTAAAATTTAAACTTTAAAATTTAAATTTTTCGATTTAAATTTCTTGATTTTATATTATTTTGATTATTTTTATTTTGTTTATATTTATTAAAAAATATTATTATTATCAATAAAATTAAGGGGTTTGGGGTTTGGGGTTTGGGG
>NW_027508301.1:7500-10000 GCF_947623445.1 Clavelina lepadiformis
ACTGCAATGTTCAATGATCAACTCAATTCCCGACGAAAGACGGTCTATTCTGAGTTACCCAAAACGGTGACTGGCAGGTGAGTGCATTTGATATATTTCTTTAGCGTTTGGACGTGTGTGATTCAATATATTTTGTATGACACTCTGTTACATTGGCGTAATTGAGCTCTTCAATTTAATTTAATTTAATTTTATTTTATAATTTAACAATAACTTTAATTGATAAATACGTTGTCATTGCCTTGCATTGACTCACGTAGCTTTGCAATGCTGCTTGACGATTATTTGATGATTTTGTTGTATGACATATATTGTTATGATTATATCGATTAAAATTGTGCACTTTGACACTGTATGGCATTAGATTAATTTTATAGACTTTTGACTTCGAAATTTTTTCAAGTCGATTCACACCAAAAAAATGTTAAGTCCAAACGCCCAGGTCGCGCGGATAGCCCTCACCCGCCGCGGATTTTCCCAAGTCGGAAGAGCTTTAGCCGCGAGTCGGTGTTTGGACTTTAACTTTTTGTTGGTGTGATGAGACTTGAACATTTTTTAGAGTCCAAACGACCAGGTCGCGCGCATAGCTTTCACCTGGCGCGGATTTTCCGAACTCGGGAGAGCATCACGCGCGGGTCGGTGTTTTGGACTCTGAAAATTTTTCCCATCCACTCCAAAAAATGTTAGAGTCCAAACGCCCAGGCCGCGCATATTCTCTTGACCGAGCGCGGATTTTTCGACCTCGGAAAAGTTTTTGCCGCGGGTCGATGTTTGGACTCTGAAATTTTTTCAAGTCTCGACAAAAAGTTAAAGTCCAAACGTTGGGAAATATTTTCAGAGTCCAAACGTTCGAGTTGCGCGCAGTGCCCGGCCGGGGCGCGGTTCGGCGGCCACGGCAAGCGGCCACGCACCTTCCCAAACTCCAAATCCGGCCGCGAGGTCGCGCGATCCCGAGGCCGTTCTGGGGTACCATGGCGATGCAGGATTCTGTGACTACTATGAGGGAGCAGGCAGTCGTGTGAGCGAATGCGCGCGCGAGTGCGAATCGAAGCAGAATCGATCTCGGTTGGCGTCGGGCACGATGGGCAGATGTAATGCTGTTCGCGCGGTCGCCCATGCTTAGCCGGGGTTTTGAGCGGTCTGTCGGATCCAGTGGCAAGCTATCGGCGTGCCTCGGCGCGAGTATTGCACTCGAATCGCCGGGCAGCGTCCGGAATCGACGGTTTTCGGAGCTCGTGCAAGCCGCGAGCGTAGTGTTTGAGTAGCGATGTACACGGAGAACGTGTGAAAAGAAACGCGGGGCGCCCGTCGTCCCGCAGCAGCCTCGTTTGCTGCGAATAGCTACCTGGTTGATCCTGCCAGTAGTCATATGCTTGTCTCAAAGATTAAGCCATGCAAGTGTAAGTACGAGCTCTCGTACAGTGAAACTGCGAATGGCTCATTAAATCAGTTATGGTTCATTTGATCGTACGTGTTACTTGGATAACTGTGGTAATTCTAGAGCTAATACATGCGAAAAGCGCCGACTCACGGAGGCGTGCATTTATCAGACCAAAAACCGACCGGGCCTCGGCCCGTGCTCGTTGGTGACTCTGGATAACTTTGCGGATCGCACGGTCTTGCACCGGCGACAAATCATTCAAGTGTCTGCCCTATCAACTTTCGTCGGTACGGTATCTGCCTACCGAGGTTCTTACGGGTGACGGGGAATCAGGGTTCGATTCCGGAGAGGGAGCCTGAGAAACGGCTACCACTTCCAAGGAAGGCAGCAGGCGCGCAAATTACCCATTCCCGACGCGGGGAGGTAGTGACGAAAAATAACAATGCAGGACTCTAACGAGGCCCTGTAATTGGAATGAGTACACTCTAAAACTTTTAACGAGTATCCATTGGAGGGCAAGTCTGGTGCCAGCAGCCGCGGTAATTCCAGCTCCAAAAGTGTATATTTAAGTTGTTGCGGTTAAAAAGCTCGTAGTTGGATTTTGGGCTCGGGCCGTCGGTCCGTCGCAAGGCGTGTACTGGCGTGCCCGGCCTCACCTTCGGTTCACCGTCGGTGCTCTTGACTGAGTGTTGGCGGCGGCCGGAACGTTTACTTTGAAAAAATTAGAGTGTTCAAAGCAGGCGGTTCGCCTGAATAATGGTGCATGGAATAATGGAATAGGACCTCGGTTCTATTTTGTTGGTTTTCGGAGCGCGAGGTAATGATTAAGAGGGACGGACGGGGGCATTCGTACTGTGCCGCTAGAGGTGAAATTCTTGGATCGGCGCAAGACGAACAACTGCGAAAGCATTTGCCAAGAATGTTTTCTTTAATCAAGAGCGAAAGTCAGAGGTTCGAAGACGATCAGATACCGTCCTAGTTCTGACTATAAACGATGCCAACTAGCGATCGGGGGGCGTTACTTTGACGACCTCTCCGGCAGCTTTCGGGAAACCAAAGTCTTTGGGTTCCGGGGGAAGTATGGTTGCAAAGCTGAAACTTAAAGGAATTGACGGAAGG
>NW_027508302.1:10000-12500 GCF_947623445.1 Clavelina lepadiformis
AGTTGGCATCGTTTATAGTCAGAACTAGGACGGTATCTGATCGTCTTCGAACCTCTGACTTTCGCTCTTGATTAAAGAAAACATTCTTGGCAAATGCTTTCGCAGTTGTTCGTCTTGCGCCGATCCAAGAATTTCACCTCTAGCGGCACAGTACGAATGCCCCCGTCCGTCCCTCTTAATCATTACCTCGCGCTCCGAAAACCAACAAAATAGAACCGAGGTCCTATTCCATTATTCCATGCACCATTATTCAGGCGAACCGCCTGCTTTGAACACTCTAATTTTTTCAAAGTAAACGTTCCGGCCGCCGCCAACACTCAGTCAAGAGCACCGACGGTGAACCGAAGGTGAGGCCGGGCACGCCAGTACACGCCTTGCGACGGACCGACGGCCCGAGCCCAAAATCCAACTACGAGCTTTTTAACCGCAACAACTTAAATATACACTTTTGGAGCTGGAATTACCGCGGCTGCTGGCACCAGACTTGCCCTCCAATGGATACTCGTTAAAAGTTTTAGAGTGTACTCATTCCAATTACAGGGCCTCGTTAGAGTCCTGCATTGTTATTTTTCGTCACTACCTCCCCGCGTCGGGAATGGGTAATTTGCGCGCCTGCTGCCTTCCTTGGAAGTGGTAGCCGTTTCTCAGGCTCCCTCTCCGGAATCGAACCCTGATTCCCCGTCACCCGTAAGAACCTCGGTAGGCAGATACCGTACCGACGAAAGTTGATAGGGCAGACACTTGAATGATTTGTCGCCGGTGCAAGACCGTGCGATCCGCAAAGTTATCCAGAGTCACCAACGAGCACGGGCCGAGGCCCGGTCGGTTTTTGGTCTGATAAATGCACGCCTCCGTGAGTCGGCGCTTTTCGCATGTATTAGCTCTAGAATTACCACAGTTATCCAAGTAACACGTACGATCAAATGAACCATAACTGATTTAATGAGCCATTCGCAGTTTCACTGTACGAGAGCTCGTACTTACACTTGCATGGCTTAATCTTTGAGACAAGCATATGACTACTGGCAGGATCAACCAGGTAGCTATTCGCAGCAAACGAGGCTGCTGCGGGACGACGGGCGCCCCGCGTTTCTTTTCACACGTTCTCCGTGTACATCGCTACTCAAACACTACGCTCGCGGCTTGCACGAGCTCCGAAAACCGTCAATTCCGGACGCTGCCCGGCGATTCGAGTGCAATACTCGCGCCGAGGCACGCCGATAGCTTGCCACTGGATCCGACAGACCGCTCAAAACCCCGGCTAAGCATGGGCGACCGCGCGAACAGCATTACATCTGCCCATCGTGCCCGACGCCAACCGAGATCGATTCTGCTTCGATTCGCACTCGCGCGCGCATTCGCTCACACGACTGCCTGCTCCCTCATAGTAGTCACAGAATCCTGCATCGCCATGGTACCCCAGAACGGCCTCGGGATCGCGCGAGCTCGCGGCCGGATTTGGAGTTTGGGAAGGTGCGTGGCCGCTTGCCGTGGCCGCCGAACCGCGCCCCGGCCGGGCACTGCGCGCAACTCGAACGTTTGGACTCTGAAAATATTTCCCAACGTTTGGACTTTAACTTTTTGTCGAGACTTGAAAAAATTTCAGAGTCCAAACATCGACCCGCGGCAAAAACTTTTCCGAGGTCGAAAAATCCGCGCTCGGTCAAGAGAATATGCGCGGCCTGGGCGTTTGGACTCTAACATTTTTTGGAGTGGATGGGAAAAATTTTCAGAGTCCACAACACCGACCCGCGCGTGATGCTCTCCCGAGTTCGGAAAATCCGCGCCAGGTGAAAGCTATGCGCGCGACCTGGTCGTTTGGACTCTAAAAAATTTTCAAGTCTCATCACACCAACAAAAAGTTAAAGTCCAAACACCGACTCGCGGCTAAAGCTCTTCCGACTTGGGAAAATCCGCGGCGGGTGAGGGCTATCCGCGCGACCTGGGCGTTTGGACTTTAACATTTTTTTGGTGTGAATCGACTTGATAAAATTAATCTAATGCCATACAGTGTCAAAGTGCACAATTTTAATCGATATAATCATAACAATATATGTCATACAACAAAATCATCAAATGATCATCAAGCAGCATTGCAAAGCTACGTGAGTCAATGCAAGGCAATGACAACGTATTTATCAATTAAAGTTATTTAATTGTACAAAGTTATTGTTAAATTATAAAATAAAATTAAATTAAATGAAATTAAATTGAAGAGCTCAATTACGACAATGTAACAGAGTGTCATACAAAATATATTGAATCACACACGTCCAAACGCTAAAGAAATATATCAAATGCACTCACCTGCCAGTCACCGTTTTGGGTAACTCAGAATAGACCGTCTTTCGTCGGGAATTGAGTTGATCATTGATCATTGAACATTGCAGTAGGAATAGGTTTAAGCGGAATAATAATAGCGGAAGGCTGATGCTCCAGGTAAATGTTTGCTTCGCTCATAATACTGAAAGGAAAAAAATTTGTGAGCAAGCAGTGCCGC
>NW_027508303.1:0-2500 GCF_947623445.1 Clavelina lepadiformis
AAATGCTTTCGCAGTTGTTCGTCTTGCGCCGATCCAAGAATTTCACCTCTAGCGGCACAGTACGAATGCCCCCGTCCGTCCCTCTTAATCATTACCTCGCGCTACCGAAAACCAACAAAATAGAACCGAGGTCCTATTCCATTATTCCATGCACCATTATTCAGGCGAACCGCCTGCTTTGAACACTCTAATTTTTTCAAAGTAAACGTTCCGGCCGCCGCCAACACTCAGTCAAGAGCACCGACGGTGAACCGAAGGTGAGGCCGGGCACGCCAGTACACGCCTTGCGACGGACCGACGGCCCGAGCCCAAAATCCAACTACGAGCTTTTTAACCGCAACAACTTAAATATACACTTTTGGAGCTGGAATTACCGCGGCTGCTGGCACCAGACTTGCCCTCCAATGGATACTCGTTAAAAGTTTTAGAGTGTACTCATTCCAATTACAGGGCCTCGTTAGAGTCCTGCATTGTTATTTTTCGTCACTACCTCCCCGCGTCGGGAATGGGTAATTTGCGCGCCTGCTGCCTTCCTTGGAAGTGGTAGCCGTTTCTCAGGCTCCCTCTCCGGAATCGAACCCTGATTCCCCGTCACCCGTAAGAACCTCGGTAGGCAGATACCGTACCGACGAAAGTTGATAGGGCAGACACTTGAATGATTTGTCGCCGGTGCAAGACCGTGCGATCCGCAAAGTTATCCAGAGTCACCAACGAGCACGGGCCGAGGCCCGGTCGGTTTTTGGTCTGATAAATGCACGCCTCCGTGAGTCGGCGCTTTTCGCATGTATTAGCTCTAGAATTACCACAGTTATCCAAGTAACACGTACGATCAAATGAACCATAACTGATTTAATGAGCCATTCGCAGTTTCACTGTACGAGAGCTCGTACTTACACTTGCATGGCTTAATCTTTGAGACAAGCATATGACTACTGGCAGGATCAACCAGGTAGCTATTCGCAGCAAACGAGGCTGCTGCGGGACGACGGGCGCCCCGCGTTTCTTTTCACACGTTCTCCGTGTACATCGCTACTCAAACACTACGCTCGCGGCTTGCACGAGCTCCGAAAACCGTCGATTCCGGACGCTGCCCGGCGATTCGAGTGCAATACTCGCGCCGAGGCACGCCGATAGCTTGCCACTGGATCCGACAGACCGCTCAAAACCCCGGCTAAGCATGGGCGACCGCGCGAACAGCATTACATCTGCCCATCGTGCCCGACGCCAACCGAGATCGATTCTGCTTCGATTCGCACTCGCGCGCGCATTCGCTCACACGACTGCCTGCTCCCTCATAGTAGTCACAGAATCCTGCATCGCCATGGTACCCCAGAACGGCCTCGGGATCGCGCGACCTCGCGGCCGGATTTGGAGTTTGGGAAGGTGCGTGGCCGCTTGCCGTGGCCGCCGAACCGCGCCCCGGCCGGGCACTGCGCGCAACTCGAACGTTTGGACTCTGAAAATATTTCCCAACGTTTGGACTTTAACTTTTTGTCGAGACTTGAAAAAATTTCAGAGTCCAAACATCGACCCGCGGCAAAAACTTTTCCGAGGTCGAAAAATCCGCGCTCGGTCAAGAGAATATGCGCGGCCTGGGCGTTTGGACTCTAACATTTTTTGGAGTGGATGGGAAAAATTTTCAGAGTCCAAAACACCGACCCGCGCGTGATGCTCTCCCGAGTTCGGAAAATCCGCGCCAGGTGAAAGCTATGCGCGCGACCTGGTCGTTTGGACTCTAAAAAATGTTCAAGTCTCATCACACCAACAAAAAGTTAAAGTCCAAACACCGACTCGCGGCTAAAGCTCTTCCGACTTGGGAAAATCCGCGGCGGGTGAGGGCTATCCGCGCGACCTGGGCGTTTGGACTTAACATTTTTTTGGTGTGAATCGACTTGAAAAAATTTCGAAGTCAAAAGTCTATAAAATTAATCTAATGCCATACAGTGTCAAAGTGCACAATTTTAATCGATATAATCATAACAATATATGTCATACAACAAAATCATCAAATAATCGTCAAGCAGCATTGCAAAGCTACGTGAGTCAATGCAAGGCAATGACAACGTATTTATCAATTAAAGTTATTGTTAAATTATAAAATAAAATTAAATTAAATTAAATTGAAGAGCTCAATTACGCCAATGTAACAGAGTGTCATACAAAATATATTGAATCACACACGTCCAAACGCTAAAGAAATATATCAAATGCACTCACCTGCCAGTCACCGTTTTGGGTAACTCAGAATAGACCGTCTTTCGTCGGGAATTGAGTTGATCATTGAACATTGCAGTAGGAATAGGTTTAAGCGGAATAATAATAATAGCGGAAGGCTGATGCTCCAGGTAAATGTTTGCTTCGCTCATATATACTGAAAAGAAAAAAATTTGTGAGCAAGCAGTGCCGCAGGGAAGAATGCGATGGCAAAACGGACGCGTTGTGGAAATTACGGTAGTCCGAGGGCGCCAACTAGCGACAAAAAAGAAACACATTACGGTCG
>NW_027508303.1:7500-10000 GCF_947623445.1 Clavelina lepadiformis
CGGGAAGGTCGCGTAACTATTTAGCAAGCCAGAGTCTCGTTCGTTATCGGAATTAACCAGACAAATCGCTCCACCAACTAAGAACGGCCATGCACCACCACCCACAGAATCAAGAAAGAGCTCTCAATCTGTCAATCCTCACTGTGTCCGGGCCGGGTGAGATTTCCCGTGTTGAGTCAAATTAAGCCGCAGGCTCCACTCCTGGTGGTGCCCTTCCGTCAATTCCTTTAAGTTTCAGCTTTGCAACCATACTTCCCCCGGAACCCAAAGACTTTGGTTTCCCGAAAGCTGCCGGAGAGGTCGTCAAAGTAACGCCCCCCGATCGCTAGTTGGCATCGTTTATAGTCAGAACTAGGACGGTATCTGATCGTCTTCGAACCTCTGACTTTCGCTCTTGATTAAAGAAAACATTCTTGGCAAATGCTTTCGCAGTTGTTCGTCTTGCGCCGATCCAAGAATTTCACCTCTAGCGGCACAGTACGAATGCCCCCGTCCGTCCCTCTTAATCATTACCTCGCGCTCCGAAAACCAACAAAATAGAACCGAGGTCCTATTCCATTATTCCATGCACCATTATTCAGGCGAACCGCCTGCTTTGAACACTCTAATTTTTTCAAAGTAAACGTTCCGGCCGCCGCCAACACTCAGTCAAGAGCACCGACGGTGAACCGAAGGTGAGGCCGGGCACGCCAGTACACGCCTTGCGACGGACCGACGGCCCGAGCCCAAAATCCAACTACGAGCTTTTTAACCGCAACAACTTAAATATACACTTTTGGAGCTGGAATTACCGCGGCTGCTGGCACCAGACTTGCCCTCCAATGGATACTCGTTAAAAGTTTTAGAGTGTACTCATTCCAATTACAGGGCCTCGTTAGAGTCCTGCATTGTTATTTTTCGTCACTACCTCCCCGCGTCGGGAATGGGTAATTTGCGCGCCTGCTGCCTTCCTTGGAAGTGGTAGCCGTTTCTCAGGCTCCCTCTCCGGAATCGAACCCTGATTCCCCGTCACCCGTAAGAACCTCGGTAGGCAGATACCGTACCGACGAAAGTTGATAGGGCAGACACTTGAATGATTTGTCGCCGGTGCAAGACCGTGCGATCCGCAAAGTTATCCAGAGTCACCAACGAGCACGGGCCGAGGCCCGGTCGGTTTTTGGTCTGATAAATGCACGCCTCCGTGAGTCGGCGCTTTTCGCATGTATTAGCTCTAGAATTACCACAGTTATCCAAGTAACACGTACGATCAAATGAACCATAACTGATTTAATGAGCCATTCGCAGTTTCACTGTACGAGAGCTCGTACTTACACTTGCATGGCTTAATCTTTGAGACAAGCATATGACTACTGGCAGGATCAACCAGGTAGCTATTCGCAGCAAACGAGGCTGCTGCGGGACGACGGGCGCCCCGCGTTTCTTTTCACACGTTCTCCGTGTACATCGCTACTCAAACACTACGCTCGCGGCTTGCACGAGCTCCGAAAACCGTCGATTCCGGACGCTGCCCGGCGATTCGAGTGCAATACTCGCGCCGAGGCACGCCGATAGCTTGCCACTGGATCCGACAGACCGCTCAAAACCCCGGCTAAGCATGGGCGACCGCGCGAACAGCATTACATCTGCCCATCGTGCCCGACGCCAACCGAGATCGATTCTGCTTCGATTCGCACTCGCGCGCGCATTCGCTCACACGACTGCCTGCTCCCTCATAGTAGTCACAGAATCCTGCATCGCCATGGTACCCCAGAACGGCCTCGGGATCGCGCGACCTCGCGGCCGGATTTGGAGTTTGGGAAGGTGCGTGGCCGCTTGCCGTGGCCGCCGAACCGCGCCCCGGCCGGGCACTGCGCGCAACTCGAACGTTTGGACTCTGAAAATATTTCCCAACGTTTGGACTTTAACTTTTTGTCGAGACTTGAAAAAATTTCAGAGTCCAAACATCGACCCGCGGCAAAAACTTTTCCGAGGTCGAAAAATCCGCGCTCGGTCAAGAGAATATGCGCGGCCTGGGCGTTTGGACTCTAACATTTTTTGGAGTGGATGGGAAAAATTTTCAGAGTCCAAAACACCGACCCGCGCGTGATGCTCTCCCGAGTTCGGAAAATCCGCGCCAGGTGAAAGCTATGCGCGCGACCTGGTCGTTTGGACTCTAAAAAATGTTCAAGTCTCATCACACCAACAAAAAGTTAAAGTCCAAACACCGACTCGCGGCTAAAGCTCTTCCGACTTGGGAAAATCCGCGGCGGGTGAGGGCTATCCGCGCGACCTGGGCGTTTGGACTTAACATTTTTTTGGTGTGAATCGACTTGAAAAAATTTCGAAGTCAAAAGTCTATAAAATTAATCTAATGCCATACAGTGTCAAAGTGCACAATTTTAATCGATATAATCATAACAATATATGTCATACAACAAAATCATCAAATAATCGTCAAGCAGCATTGCAAAGCTACGTGAGTCAATGCAAGGCAATGACAACGTATTTATCAATTAAAGTT
>NW_027508303.1:47500-50000 GCF_947623445.1 Clavelina lepadiformis
ACCTCTAGCGGCACAGTACGAATGCCCCCGTCCGTCCCTCTTAATCATTACCTCGCGCTCCGAAAACCAACAAAATAGAACCGAGGTCCTATTCCATTATTCCATGCACCATTATTCAGGCGAACCGCCTGCTTTGAACACTCTAATTTTTTCAAAGTAAACGTTCCGGCCGCCGCCAACACTCAGTCAAGAGCACCGACGGTGAACCGAAGGTGAGGCCGGGCACGCCAGTACACGCCTTGCGACGGACCGACGGCCCGAGCCCAAAATCCAACTACGAGCTTTTTAACCGCAACAACTTAAATATACACTTTTGGAGCTGGAATTACCGCGGCTGCTGGCACCAGACTTGCCCTCCAATGGATACTCGTTAAAAGTTTTAGAGTGTACTCATTCCAATTACAGGGCCTCGTTAGAGTCCTGCATTGTTATTTTTCGTCACTACCTCCCCGCGTCGGGAATGGGTAATTTGCGCGCCTGCTGCCTTCCTTGGAAGTGGTAGCCGTTTCTCAGGCTCCCTCTCCGGAATCGAACCCTGATTCCCCGTCACCCGTAAGAACCTCGGTAGGCAGATACCGTACCGACGAAAGTTGATAGGGCAGACACTTGAATGATTTGTCGCCGGTGCAAGACCGTGCGATCCGCAAAGTTATCCAGAGTCACCAACGAGCACGGGCCGAGGCCCGGTCGGTTTTTGGTCTGATAAATGCACGCCTCCGTGAGTCGGCGCTTTTCGCATGTATTAGCTCTAGAATTACCACAGTTATCCAAGTAACACGTACGATCAAATGAACCATAACTGATTTAATGAGCCATTCGCAGTTTCACTGTACGAGAGCTCGTACTTACACTTGCATGGCTTAATCTTTGAGACAAGCATATGACTACTGGCAGGATCAACCAGGTAGCTATTCGCAGCAAACGAGGCTGCTGCGGGACGACGGGCGCCCCGCGTTTCTTTTCACACGTTCTCCGTGTACATCGCTACTCAAACACTACGCTCGCGGCTTGCACGAGCTCCGAAAACCGTCAATTCCGGACGCTGCCCGGCGATTCGAGTGCAATACTCGCGCCGAGGCACGCCGATAGCTTGCCACTGGATCCGACAGACCGCTCAAAACCCCGGCTAAGCATGGGCGACCGCGCGAACAGCATTACATCTGCCCATCGTGCCCGACGCCAACCGAGATCGATTCTGCTTCGATTCGCACTCGCGCGCGCATTCGCTCACACGACTGCCTGCTCCCTCATAGTAGTCACAGAATCCTGCATCGCCATGGTACCCCAGAACGGCCTCGGGATCGCGCGAGCTCGCGGCCGGATTTGGAGTTTGGGAAGGTGCGTGGCCGCTTGCCGTGGCCGCCGAACCGCGCCCCGGCCGGGCACCGCTCGCAACTCGAACGTTTGGACTCTGAAAATATTTCCCAACGTTTGGACTTTAACTTTTTGTCGAGACTTGAAAAAATTTCAGAGTCCAAACATCGACCCGCGGCAAAAACTTTTCCGAGGTCGAAAAATCCGCGCTCGGTCAAGAGAATATGCGCGGCCTGGGCGTTTGGACTCTAACATTTTTTGGAGTGGACGGGGAAAATTTTCAGAGTCCAAAACACCGACCCGCGCGTGATGCTCTCCCGAGTTCGGAAAATCCGCGCCAGGTGAAAGCTATGCGCGCGACCTGGTCGTTTGGACTCTAAAAAATTTTCAAGTCTCATCACACCAACAAAAAGTTAAAGTCCAAACACCGACTCGCGGCTAAAGCTCTTCCGACTTGGGAAAATCCGCGGCGGGTGAGGGCTATCCGCGCGACCTGGGCGTTTGGACTTTAACATTTTTTTGGTGTGAATCGACTTGATAAAATTAATCTAATGCCATACAGTGTCAAAGTGCACAATTTTAATCGATATAATCATGACAATATATGTCATGCAACAAAATCATCAAATGATCGTCAAGCAGCATTGCAAAGCTACGTGAGTCAATGCAAGGCAATGACAACGTATTTATCAATTAAAGTTATTTAATTGTACAAAGTTATTGTTAAATTATAAAATAAAATTAAATGAAATTATATTGAAGAGCTCAATTACGCCAATGTAACAGAGTGTCATACAAAATATATTGAATCACACACGTCCAAACGCTAAAGAAATATATCAAATGCACTCACCTGCCAGTCACCGTTTTGGGTAACTCAGAATAGACCGTCTTTCGTCGGGAATTGAGTTGATCATTGAACATTGCAGTAGGAATAGGTTTAAGCGGAATAATAATAGCGGAAGGCTGATGCTCCAGGTAAATGTTTGCTTCGCTCATATATACTGAAAAGAAAAAAATTTGTGAGCAAGCAGTGCCGCAGGGAAGAATGCGACGGCAAAACGGACGCGTTGTGGAAATTACGGTAGTCCGAGGGCGCCAACTAGCGACAAAAAAGAAACACATTACGGTCGCTAGAGGAAAAATGCAAATAAATAGCAATTCAATCTTCCATGCTTGTATGTAT
>NW_027508303.1:55000-57500 GCF_947623445.1 Clavelina lepadiformis
CTCCACCAACTAAGAACGGCCATGCACCACCACCCACAGAATCAAGAAAGAGCTCTCAATCTGTCAATCCTCACTGTGTCCGGGCCGGGTGAGATTTCCCGTGTTGAGTCAAATTAAGCCGCAGGCTCCACTCCTGGTGGTGCCCTTCCGTCAATTCCTTTAAGTTTCAGCTTTGCAACCATACTTCCCCCGGAACCCAAAGACTTTGGTTTCCCGAAAGCTGCCGGAGAGGTCGTCAAAGTAACGCCCCCCGATCGCTAGTTGGCATCGTTTATAGTCAGAACTAGGACGGTATCTGATCGTCTTCGAACCTCTGACTTTCGCTCTTGATTAAAGAAAACATTCTTGGCAAATGCTTTCGCAGTTGTTCGTCTTGCGCCGATCCAAGAATTTCACCTCTAGCGGCACAGTACGAATGCCCCCGTCCGTCCCTCTTAATCATTACCTCGCGCTCCGAAAACCAACAAAATAGAACCGAGGTCCTATTCCATTATTCCATGCACCATTATTCAGGCGAACCGCCTGCTTTGAACACTCTAATTTTTTCAAAGTAAACGTTCCGGCCGCCGCCAACACTCAGTCAAGAGCACCGACGGTGAACCGAAGGTGAGGCCGGGCACGCCAGTACACGCCTTGCGACGGACCGACGGCCCGAGCCCAAAATCCAACTACGAGCTTTTTAACCGCAACAACTTAAATATACACTTTTGGAGCTGGAATTACCGCGGCTGCTGGCACCAGACTTGCCCTCCAATGGATACTCGTTAAAAGTTTTAGAGTGTACTCATTCCAATTACAGGGCCTCGTTAGAGTCCTGCATTGTTATTTTTCGTCACTACCTCCCCGCGTCGGGAATGGGTAATTTGCGCGCCTGCTGCCTTCCTTGGAAGTGGTAGCCGTTTCTCAGGCTCCCTCTCCGGAATCGAACCCTGATTCCCCGTCACCCGTAAGAACCTCGGTAGGCAGATACCGTACCGACGAAAGTTGATAGGGCAGACACTTGAATGATTTGTCGCCGGTGCAAGACCGTGCGATCCGCAAAGTTATCCAGAGTCACCAACGAGCACGGGCCGAGGCCCGGTCGGTTTTTGGTCTGATAAATGCACGCCTCCGTGAGTCGGCGCTTTTCGCATGTATTAGCTCTAGAATTACCACAGTTATCCAAGTAACACGTACGATCAAATGAACCATAACTGATTTAATGAGCCATTCGCAGTTTCACTGTACGAGAGCTCGTACTTACACTTGCATGGCTTAATCTTTGAGACAAGCATATGACTACTGGCAGGATCAACCAGGTAGCTATTCGCAGCAAACGAGGCTGCTGCGGGACGACGGGCGCCCCGCGTTTCTTTTCACACGTTCTCCGTGTACATCGCTACTCAAACACTACGCTCGCGGCTTGCACGAGCTCCGAAAACCGTCAATTCCGGACGCTGCCCGGCGATTCGAGTGCAATACTCGCGCCGAGGCACGCCGATAGCTTGCCACTGGATCCGACAGACCGCTCAAAACCCCGGCTAAGCATGGGCGACCGCGCGAACAGCATTACATCTGCCCATCGTGCCCGACGCCAACCGAGATCGATTCTGCTTCGATTCGCACTCGCGCGCGCATTCGCTCACACGACTGCCTGCTCCCTCATAGTAGTCACAGAATCCTGCATCGCCATGGTACCCCAGAACGGCCTCGGGATCGCGCGAGCTCGCGGCCGGATTTGGAGTTTGGGAAGGTGCGTGGCCGCTTGCCGTGGCCGCCGAACCGCGCCCCGGCCGGGCACCGCTCGCAACTCGAACGTTTGGACTCTGAAAATATTTCCCAACGTTTGGACTTTAACTTTTTGTCGAGACTTGAAAAAATTTCAGAGTCCAAACATCGACCCGCGGCAAAAACTTTTCCGAGGTCGAAAAATCCGCGCTCGGTCAAGAGAATATGCGCGGCCTGGGCGTTTGGACTCTAACATTTTTTGGAGTGGACGGGGAAAATTTTCAGAGTCCAAAACACCGACCCGCGCGTGATGCTCTCCCGAGTTCGGAAAATCCGCGCCAGGTGAAAGCTATGCGCGCGACCTGGTCGTTTGGACTCTAAAAAATTTTCAAGTCTCATCACACCAACAAAAAGTTAAAGTCCAAACACCGACTCGCGGCTAAAGCTCTTCCGACTTGGGAAAATCCGCGGCGGGTGAGGGCTATCCGCGCGACCTGGGCGTTTGGACTTTAACATTTTTTTGGTGTGAATCGACTTGATAAAATTAATCTAATGCCATACAGTGTCAAAGTGCACAATTTTAATCGATATAATCATGACAATATATGTCATGCAACAAAATCATCAAATGATCGTCAAGCAGCATTGCAAAGCTACGTGAGTCAATGCAAGGCAATGACAACGTATTTATCAATTAAAGTTATTTAATTGTACAAAGTTATTGTTAAATTATAAAATAAAATTAAATGAAATTATATTGAAGAGCTCAATTACGCCAATGTAACAGAGTGTC
>NW_027508305.1:2500-5000 GCF_947623445.1 Clavelina lepadiformis
GACCGGGAAGGTCGCGTAACTATTTAGCAAGCCAGAGTCTCGTTCGTTATCGGAATTAACCAGACAAATCGCTCCACCAACTAAGAACGGCCATGCACCACCACCCACAGAATCAAGAAAGAGCTCTCAATCTGTCAATCCTCACTGTGTCCGGGCCGGGTGAGATTTCCCGTGTTGAGTCAAATTAAGCCGCAGGCTCCACTCCTGGTGGTGCCCTTCCGTCAATTCCTTTAAGTTTCAGCTTTGCAACCATACTTCCCCCGGAACCCAAAGACTTTGGTTTCCCGAAAGCTGCCGGAGAGGTCGTCAAAGTAACGCCCCCCGATCGCTAGTTGGCATCGTTTATAGTCAGAACTAGGACGGTATCTGATCGTCTTCGAACCTCTGACTTTCGCTCTTGATTAAAGAAAACATTCTTGGCAAATGCTTTCGCAGTTGTTCGTCTTGCGCCGATCCAAGAATTTCACCTCTAGCGGCACAGTACGAATGCCCCCGTCCGTCCCTCTTAATCATTACCTCGCGCTCCGAAAACCAACAAAATAGAACCGAGGTCCTATTCCATTATTCCATGCACCATTATTCAGGCGAACCGCCTGCTTTGAACACTCTAATTTTTTCAAAGTAAACGTTCCGGCCGCCGCCAACACTCAGTCAAGAGCACCGACGGTGAACCGAAGGTGAGGCCGGGCACGCCAGTACACGCCTTGCGACGGACCGACGGCCCGAGCCCAAAATCCAACTACGAGCTTTTTAACCGCAACAACTTAAATATACACTTTTGGAGCTGGAATTACCGCGGCTGCTGGCACCAGACTTGCCCTCCAATGGATACTCGTTAAAAGTTTTAGAGTGTACTCATTCCAATTACAGGGCCTCGTTAGAGTCCTGCATTGTTATTTTTCGTCACTACCTCCCCGCGTCGGGAATGGGTAATTTGCGCGCCTGCTGCCTTCCTTGGAAGTGGTAGCCGTTTCTCAGGCTCCCTCTCCGGAATCGAACCCTGATTCCCCGTCACCCGTAAGAACCTCGGTAGGCAGATACCGTACCGACGAAAGTTGATAGGGCAGACACTTGAATGATTTGTCGCCGGTGCAAGACCGTGCGATCCGCAAAGTTATCCAGAGTCACCAACGAGCACGGGCCGAGGCCCGGTCGGTTTTTGGTCTGATAAATGCACGCCTCCGTGAGTCGGCGCTTTTCGCATGTATTAGCTCTAGAATTACCACAGTTATCCAAGTAACACGTACGATCAAATGAACCATAACTGATTTAATGAGCCATTCGCAGTTTCACTGTACGAGAGCTCGTACTTACACTTGCATGGCTTAATCTTTGAGACAAGCATATGACTACTGGCAGGATCAACCAGGTAGCTATTCGCAGCAAACGAGGCTGCTGCGGGACGACGGGCGCCCCGCGTTTCTTTTCACACGTTCTCCGTGTACATCGCTACTCAAACACTACGCTCGCGGCTTGCACGAGCTCCGAAAACCGTCAATTCCGGACGCTGCCCGGCGATTCGAGTGCAATACTCGCGCCGAGGCACGCCGATAGCTTGCCACTGGATCCGACAGACCGCTCAAAACCCCGGCTAAGCATGGGCGACCGCGCGAACAGCATTACATCTGCCCATCGTGCCCGACGCCAACCGAGATCGATTCTGCTTCGATTCGCACTCGCGCGCGCATTCGCTCACACGACTGCCTGCTCCCTCATAGTAGTCACAGAATCCTGCATCGCCATGGTACCCCAGAACGGCCTCGGGATCGCGCGAGCTCGCGGCCGGATTTGGAGTTTGGGAAGGTGCGTGGCCGCTTGCCGTGGCCGCCGAACCGCGCCCCGGCCGGGCACTGCGCGCAACTCGAACGTTTGGACTCTGAAAATATTTCCCAACGTTTGGACTTTAACTTTTTGTCGAGACTTGAAAAAATTTCAGAGTCCAAACATCGACCCGCGGCAAAAACTTTTCCGAGGTCGAAAAATCCGCGCTCGGTCAAGAGAATATGCGCGGCCTGGGCGTTTGGACTCTAACATTTTTTGGAGTGGATGGGAAAAATTTTCAGAGTCCACAACACCGACCCGCGCGTGATGCTCTCCCGAGTTCGGAAAATCCGCGCCAGGTGAAAGCTATGCGCGCGACCTGGTCGTTTGGACTCTAAAAAATTTTCAAGTCTCATCACACCAACAAAAAGTTAAAGTCCAAACACCGACTCGCGGCTAAAGCTCTTCCGACTTGGGAAAATCCGCGGCGGGTGAGGGCTATCCGCGCGACCTGGGCGTTTGGACTTTAACATTTTTTTGGTGTGAATCGACTTGATAAAATTAATCTAATGCCATACAGTGTCAAAGTGCACAATTTTAATCGATATAATCATAACAATATATGTCATACAACAAAATCATCAAATGATCATCAAGCAGCATTGCAAAGCTACGTGAGTCAATGCAAGGCAATGACAACGTATTTATCAATTAAAGTTATTTAATTGTACAAAGTTAT
>NW_027508306.1:5000-7500 GCF_947623445.1 Clavelina lepadiformis
TTGGTTTCCCGAAAGCTGCCGGAGAGGTCGTCAAAGTAACGCCCCCCGATCGCTAGTTGGCATCGTTTATAGTCAGAACTAGGACGGTATCTGATCGTCTTCGAACCTCTGACTTTCGCTCTTGATTAAAGAAAACATTCTTGGCAAATGCTTTCGCAGTTGTTCGTCTTGCGCCGATCCAAGAATTTCACCTCTAGCGGCACAGTACGAATGCCCCCGTCCGTCCCTCTTAATCATTACCTCGCGCTCCGAAAACCAACAAAATAGAACCGAGGTCCTATTCCATTATTCCATGCACCATTATTCAGGCGAACCGCCTGCTTTGAACACTCTAATTTTTTCAAAGTAAACGTTCCGGCCGCCGCCAACACTCAGTCAAGAGCACCGACGGTGAACCGAAGGTGAGGCCGGGCACGCCAGTACACGCCTTGCGACGGACCGACGGCCCGAGCCCAAAATCCAACTACGAGCTTTTTAACCGCAACAACTTAAATATACACTTTTGGAGCTGGAATTACCGCGGCTGCTGGCACCAGACTTGCCCTCCAATGGATACTCGTTAAAAGTTTTAGAGTGTACTCATTCCAATTACAGGGCCTCGTTAGAGTCCTGCATTGTTATTTTTCGTCACTACCTCCCCGCGTCGGGAATGGGTAATTTGCGCGCCTGCTGCCTTCCTTGGAAGTGGTAGCCGTTTCTCAGGCTCCCTCTCCGGAATCGAACCCTGATTCCCCGTCACCCGTAAGAACCTCGGTAGGCAGATACCGTACCGACGAAAGTTGATAGGGCAGACACTTGAATGATTTGTCGCCGGTGCAAGACCGTGCGATCCGCAAAGTTATCCAGAGTCACCAACGAGCACGGGCCGAGGCCCGGTCGGTTTTTGGTCTGATAAATGCACGCCTCCGTGAGTCGGCGCTTTTCGCATGTATTAGCTCTAGAATTACCACAGTTATCCAAGTAACACGTACGATCAAATGAACCATAACTGATTTAATGAGCCATTCGCAGTTTCACTGTACGAGAGCTCGTACTTACACTTGCATGGCTTAATCTTTGAGACAAGCATATGACTACTGGCAGGATCAACCAGGTAGCTATTCGCAGCAAACGAGGCTGCTGCGGGACGACGGGCGCCCCGCGTTTCTTTTCACACGTTCTCCGTGTACATCGCTACTCAAACACTACGCTCGCGGCTTGCACGAGCTCCGAAAACCGTCAATTCCGACGCTGCCCGGCGATTCGAGTGCAATACTCGCGCCGAGGCACGCCGATAGCTTGCCACTGGATCCGACAGACCGCTCAAAACCCCGGCTAAGCATGGGCGACCGCGCGAACAGCATTACATCTGCCCATCGTGCCCGACGCCAACCGAGATCGATTCTGCTTCGATTCGCACTCGCGCGCGCATTCGCTCACACGACTGCCTGCTCCCTCATAGTAGTCACAGAATCCTGCATCGCCATGGTACCCCAGAACGGCCTCGGGATCGCGCGAGCTCGCGGCCGGATTTGGAGTTTGGGAAGGTGCGTGGCCGCTTGCCGTGGCCGCCGAACCGCGCCCCGGCCGGGCACTGCGCGCAACTCGAACGTTTGGACTCTGAAAATATTTCCCAACGTTTGGACTTTAACTTTTTGTCGAGACTTGAAAAAATTTCAGAGTCCAAACATCGACCCGCGGCAAAAACTTTTCCGAGGTCGAAAAATCCGCGCTCGGTCAAGAGAATATGCGCGGCCTGGGCGTTTGGACTCTAACATTTTTTGGAGTGGATGGGAAAAATTTTCAGAGTCCACAACACCGACCCGCGCGTGATGCTCTCCCGAGTTCGGAAAATCCGCGCCAGGTGAAAGCTATGCGCGCGACCTGGTCGTTTGGACTCTAAAAAATTTTCAAGTCTCATCACACCAACAAAAAGTTAAAGTCCAAACACCGACTCGCGGCTAAAGCTCTTCCGACTTGGGAAAATCCGCGGCGGGTGAGGGCTATCCGCGCGACCTGGGCGTTTGGACTTTAACATTTTTTTGGTGTGAATCGACTTGATAAAATTAATCTAATGCCATACAGTGTCAAAGTGCACAATTTTAATCGATATAATCATAACAATATATGTCATACAACAAAATCATCAAATGATCATCAAGCAGCATTGCAAAGCTACGTGAGTCAATGCAAGGCAATGACAACGTATTTATCAATTAAAGTTATTTAATTGTACAAAGTTATTGTTAAATTATAAAATAAAATTAAATTAAATGAAATTAAATTGAAGAGCTCAATTACGACAATGTAACAGAGTGTCATACAAAATATATTGAATCACACACGTCCAAACGCTAAAGAAATATATCAAATGCACTCACCTGCCAGTCACCGTTTTGGGTAACTCAGAATAGACCGTCTTTCGTCGGGAATTGAGTTGATCATTGATCATTGAACATTGCAGTAGGAATAGGTTTAAGCGGAATAATAATAGCGGAAGGCTGATGCTCCAGGTAAATGT
>NW_027508307.1:22500-25679 GCF_947623445.1 Clavelina lepadiformis
CGCCAACACTCAGTCAAGAGCACCGACGGTGAACCGAAGGTGAGGCCGGGCACGCCAGTACACGCCTTGCGACGGACCGACGGCCCGAGCCCAAAATCCAACTACGAGCTTTTTAACCGCAACAACTTAAATATACACTTTTGGAGCTGGAATTACCGCGGCTGCTGGCACCAGACTTGCCCTCCAATGGATACTCGTTAAAAGTTTTAGAGTGTACTCATTCCAATTACAGGGCCTCGTTAGAGTCCTGCATTGTTATTTTTCGTCACTACCTCCCCGCGTCGGGAATGGGTAATTTGCGCGCCTGCTGCCTTCCTTGGAAGTGGTAGCCGTTTCTCAGGCTCCCTCTCCGGAATCGAACCCTGATTCCCCGTCACCCGTAAGAACCTCGGTAGGCAGATACCGTACCGACGAAAGTTGATAGGGCAGACACTTGAATGATTTGTCGCCGGTGCAAGACCGTGCGATCCGCAAAGTTATCCAGAGTCACCAACGAGCACGGGCCGAGGCCCGGTCGGTTTTTGGTCTGATAAATGCACGCCTCCGTGAGTCGGCGCTTTTCGCATGTATTAGCTCTAGAATTACCACAGTTATCCAAGTAACACGTACGATCAAATGAACCATAACTGATTTAATGAGCCATTCGCAGTTTCACTGTACGAGAGCTCGTACTTACACTTGCATGGCTTAATCTTTGAGACAAGCATATGACTACTGGCAGGATCAACCAGGTAGCTATTCGCAGCAAACGAGGCTGCTGCGGGACGACGGGCGCCCCGCGTTTCTTTTCACACGTTCTCCGTGTACATCGCTACTCAAACACTACGCTCGCGGCTTGCACGAGCTCCGAAAACCGTCGATTCCGGACGCTGCCCGGCGATTCGAGTGCAATACTCGCGCCGAGGCACGCCGATAGCTTGCCACTGGATCCGACAGACCGCTCAAAACCCCGGCTAAGCATGGGCGACCGCGCGAACAGCATTACATCTGCCCATCGTGCCCGACGCCAACCGAGATCGATTCTGCTTCGATTCGCACTCGCGCGCGCATTCGCTCACACGACTGCCTGCTCCCTCATAGTAGTCACAGAATCCTGCATCGCCATGGTACCCCAGAACGGCCTCGGGATCGCGCGACCTCGCGGCCGGATTTGGAGTTTGGGAAGGTGCGTGGCCGCTTGCCGTGGCCGCCGAACCGCGCCCCGGCCGGGCACTGCGCGCAACTCGAACGTTTGGACTCTGAAAATATTTCCCAACGTTTGGACTTTAACTTTTTGTCGAGACTTGAAAAAATTTCAGAGTCCAAACATCGACCCGCGGCAAAAACTTTTCCGAGGTCGAAAAATCCGCGCTCGGTCAAGAGAATATGCGCGGCCTGGGCGTTTGGACTCTAACATTTTTTGGAGTGGATGGGAAAAATTTTCAGAGTCCAAAACACCGACCCGCGCGTGATGCTCTCCCGAGTTCGGAAAATCCGCGCCAGGTGAAAGCTATGCGCGCGACCTGGTCGTTTGGACTCTAAAAAATGTTCAAGTCTCATCACACCAACAAAAAGTTAAAGTCCAAACACCGACTCGCGGCTAAAGCTCTTCCGACTTGGGAAAATCCGCGGCGGGTGAGGGCTATCCGCGCGACCTGGGCGTTTGGACTTAACATTTTTTTGGTGTGAATCGACTTGAAAAAATTTCGAAGTCAAAAGTCTATAAAATTAATCTAATGCCATACAGTGTCAAAGTGCACAATTTTAATCGATATAATCATAACAATATATGTCATACAACAAAATCATCAAATAATCGTCAAGCAGCATTGCAAAGCTACGTGAGTCAATGCAAGGCAATGACAACGTATTTATCAATTAAAGTTATTGTTAAATTATAAAATAAAATTAAATTAAATTAAATTGAAGAGCTCAATTACGCCAATGTAACAGAGTGTCATACAAAATATATTGAATCACACACGTCCAAACGCTAAAGAAATATATCAAATGCACTCACCTGCCAGTCACCGTTTTGGGTAACTCAGAATAGACCGTCTTTCGTCGGGAATTGAGTTGATCATTGAACATTGCAGTAGGAATAGGTTTAAGCGGAATAATAATAATAGCGGAAGGCTGATGCTCCAGGTAAATGTTTGCTTCGCTCATATATACTGAAAAGAAAAAAATTTGTGAGCAAGCAGTGCCGCAGGGAAGAATGCGATGGCAAAACGGACGCGTTGTGGAAATTACGGTAGTCCGAGGGCGCCAACTAGCGACAAAAAAGAAACACATTACGGTCGCTAGAGGAAAAATGCAAATAAATAGCAATTCAATCTTCCATGCTTGTATGTATGTATGTATGTATGTATGTATGTATGTATGTATGTATGTGTGTGTGTGTTTTTGTGAGTATGTACGCATGGAACGAACGTATTACGCGACGTCGGAATGGCAAAAAAAAAGAGCACACACCCAGGACGAACCGGGACGTGTGCCGAAAATTTTTGAAGAGAAAAGAGCGACCCCGGCCTGTCGGCCGAAGTCGCTCGGGCGCCCGCCTTGCGGACAAATCGATAGATCTTGAGGCTTACTCTCAACAAATCGCAGTGAAGATACTGCTCTAGTGATCACGACACCCCGATCTTCAACTAGGTCGTTTGCAAATGATTTAGCACCCCGCCTTTCGAACAGGAGGGTCAACCGACGCGGGAGTCACACTTGTCGGACTCGCGTAAGGTCGGATCTCGGCATTGCCAACGGCCCAACGGCCGCCTAACTTTGCCCGTCGAGGACGGGGCACGAGTGCATCGTCGCTTTCTAGGCGGGATTCTGACTTAGAGGCGTTCAGTCATAATCCCCCAGATGGTAGCTTCGCACCAATGGCTTATCAGCCAAGCACATGAACCAAATGTCTGAATCTGCGGTTCCTCTCGTACTGAGCAGAATTACTATCGCAACAACACTTCATCAGTAGGGTAAAACTAACCTGTCTCACGACGGTCTAAACCCAGCTCACGTTCCCTATTAGTGGGTGAACAATCCAACGCTTGGTGAATTCTGCTTCACAATGATAGGAAGAGCCGACATCGAAGGATCAAAAAGCAACGTCGCTATGAACGCTTGGCTGCCACAAGCCAGTTATCCCTGTGGTAACTTTTCTGACACCTCTTGCTTGAAACTCCCAAGTTCAAAAGGAT
>NW_027508308.1:30000-32500 GCF_947623445.1 Clavelina lepadiformis
ATTATTATTCCGCTTAAACCTATTCCTACTGCAATGTTCAATGATCAATGATCAACTCAATTCCCGACGAAAGACGGTCTATTCTGAGTTACCCAAAACGGTGACTGGCAGGTGAGTGCATTTGATATATTTCTTTAGCGTTTGGACGTGTGTGATTCAATATATTTTGTATGACACTCTGTTACATTGTCGTAATTGAGCTCTTCAATTTAATTTCATTTAATTTAATTTTATTTTATAATTTAACAATAACTTTGTACAATTAAATAACTTTAATTGATAAATACGTTGTCATTGCCTTGCATTGACTCACGTAGCTTTGCAATGCTGCTTGATGATCATTTGATGATTTTGTTGTATGACATATATTGTTATGATTATATCGATTAAAATTGTGCACTTTGACACTGTATGGCATTAGATTAATTTTATCAAGTCGATTCACACCAAAAAAATGTTAAAGTCCAAACGCCCAGGTCGCGCGGATAGCCCTCACCCGCCGCGGATTTTCCCAAGTCGGAAGAGCTTTAGCCGCGAGTCGGTGTTTGGACTTTAACTTTTTGTTGGTGTGATGAGACTTGAAAATTTTTTAGAGTCCAAACGACCAGGTCGCGCGCATAGCTTTCACCTGGCGCGGATTTTCCGAACTCGGGAGAGCATCACGCGCGGGTCGGTGTTGTGGACTCTGAAAATTTTTCCCATCCACTCCAAAAAATGTTAGAGTCCAAACGCCCAGGCCGCGCATATTCTCTTGACCGAGCGCGGATTTTTCGACCTCGGAAAAGTTTTTGCCGCGGGTCGATGTTTGGACTCTGAAATTTTTTCAAGTCTCGACAAAAAGTTAAAGTCCAAACGTTGGGAAATATTTTCAGAGTCCAAACGTTCGAGTTGCGCGCAGTGCCCGGCCGGGGCGCGGTTCGGCGGCCACGGCAAGCGGCCACGCACCTTCCCAAACTCCAAATCCGGCCGCGAGCTCGCGCGATCCCGAGGCCGTTCTGGGGTACCATGGCGATGCAGGATTCTGTGACTACTATGAGGGAGCAGGCAGTCGTGTGAGCGAATGCGCGCGCGAGTGCGAATCGAAGCAGAATCGATCTCGGTTGGCGTCGGGCACGATGGGCAGATGTAATGCTGTTCGCGCGGTCGCCCATGCTTAGCCGGGGTTTTGAGCGGTCTGTCGGATCCAGTGGCAAGCTATCGGCGTGCCTCGGCGCGAGTATTGCACTCGAATCGCCGGGCAGCGTCCGGAATTGACGGTTTTCGGAGCTCGTGCAAGCCGCGAGCGTAGTGTTTGAGTAGCGATGTACACGGAGAACGTGTGAAAAGAAACGCGGGGCGCCCGTCGTCCCGCAGCAGCCTCGTTTGCTGCGAATAGCTACCTGGTTGATCCTGCCAGTAGTCATATGCTTGTCTCAAAGATTAAGCCATGCAAGTGTAAGTACGAGCTCTCGTACAGTGAAACTGCGAATGGCTCATTAAATCAGTTATGGTTCATTTGATCGTACGTGTTACTTGGATAACTGTGGTAATTCTAGAGCTAATACATGCGAAAAGCGCCGACTCACGGAGGCGTGCATTTATCAGACCAAAAACCGACCGGGCCTCGGCCCGTGCTCGTTGGTGACTCTGGATAACTTTGCGGATCGCACGGTCTTGCACCGGCGACAAATCATTCAAGTGTCTGCCCTATCAACTTTCGTCGGTACGGTATCTGCCTACCGAGGTTCTTACGGGTGACGGGGAATCAGGGTTCGATTCCGGAGAGGGAGCCTGAGAAACGGCTACCACTTCCAAGGAAGGCAGCAGGCGCGCAAATTACCCATTCCCGACGCGGGGAGGTAGTGACGAAAAATAACAATGCAGGACTCTAACGAGGCCCTGTAATTGGAATGAGTACACTCTAAAACTTTTAACGAGTATCCATTGGAGGGCAAGTCTGGTGCCAGCAGCCGCGGTAATTCCAGCTCCAAAAGTGTATATTTAAGTTGTTGCGGTTAAAAAGCTCGTAGTTGGATTTTGGGCTCGGGCCGTCGGTCCGTCGCAAGGCGTGTACTGGCGTGCCCGGCCTCACCTTCGGTTCACCGTCGGTGCTCTTGACTGAGTGTTGGCGGCGGCCGGAACGTTTACTTTGAAAAAATTAGAGTGTTCAAAGCAGGCGGTTCGCCTGAATAATGGTGCATGGAATAATGGAATAGGACCTCGGTTCTATTTTGTTGGTTTTCGGAGCGCGAGGTAATGATTAAGAGGGACGGACGGGGGCATTCGTACTGTGCCGCTAGAGGTGAAATTCTTGGATCGGCGCAAGACGAACAACTGCGAAAGCATTTGCCAAGAATGTTTTCTTTAATCAAGAGCGAAAGTCAGAGGTTCGAAGACGATCAGATACCGTCCTAGTTCTGACTATAAACGATGCCAACTAGCGATCGGGGGGCGTTACTTTGACGACCTCTCCGGCAGCTTTCGGGAAACCAAAGTCTTTGGGTTCCGGGGGAAGTATGGT
>NW_027508310.1:7500-10000 GCF_947623445.1 Clavelina lepadiformis
GGTGCCCTTCCGTCAATTCCTTTAAGTTTCAGCTTTGCAACCATACTTCCCCCGGAACCCAAAGACTTTGGTTTCCCGAAAGCTGCCGGAGAGGTCGTCAAAGTAACGCCCCCCGATCGCTAGTTGGCATCGTTTATAGTCAGAACTAGGACGGTATCTGATCGTCTTCGAACCTCTGACTTTCGCTCTTGATTAAAGAAAACATTCTTGGCAAATGCTTTCGCAGTTGTTCGTCTTGCGCCGATCCAAGAATTTCACCTCTAGCGGCACAGTACGAATGCCCCCGTCCGTCCCTCTTAATCATTACCTCGCGCTCCGAAAACCAACAAAATAGAACCGAGGTCCTATTCCATTATTCCATGCACCATTATTCAGGCGAACCGCCTGCTTTGAACACTCTAATTTTTTCAAAGTAAACGTTCCGGCCGCCGCCAACACTCAGTCAAGAGCACCGACGGTGAACCGAAGGTGAGGCCGGGCACGCCAGTACACGCCTTGCGACGGACCGACGGCCCGAGCCCAAAATCCAACTACGAGCTTTTTAACCGCAACAACTTAAATATACACTTTTGGAGCTGGAATTACCGCGGCTGCTGGCACCAGACTTGCCCTCCAATGGATACTCGTTAAAAGTTTTAGAGTGTACTCATTCCAATTACAGGGCCTCGTTAGAGTCCTGCATTGTTATTTTTCGTCACTACCTCCCCGCGTCGGGAATGGGTAATTTGCGCGCCTGCTGCCTTCCTTGGAAGTGGTAGCCGTTTCTCAGGCTCCCTCTCCGGAATCGAACCCTGATTCCCCGTCACCCGTAAGAACCTCGGTAGGCAGATACCGTACCGACGAAAGTTGATAGGGCAGACACTTGAATGATTTGTCGCCGGTGCAAGACCGTGCGATCCGCAAAGTTATCCAGAGTCACCAACGAGCACGGGCCGAGGCCCGGTCGGTTTTTGGTCTGATAAATGCACGCCTCCGTGAGTCGGCGCTTTTCGCATGTATTAGCTCTAGAATTACCACAGTTATCCAAGTAACACGTACGATCAAATGAACCATAACTGATTTAATGAGCCATTCGCAGTTTCACTGTACGAGAGCTCGTACTTACACTTGCATGGCTTAATCTTTGAGACAAGCATATGACTACTGGCAGGATCAACCAGGTAGCTATTCGCAGCAAACGAGGCTGCTGCGGGACGACGGGCGCCCCGCGTTTCTTTTCACACGTTCTCCGTGTACATCGCTACTCAAACACTACGCTCGCGGCTTGCACGAGCTCCGAAAACCGTCGATTCCGGACGCTGCCCGGCGATTCGAGTGCAATACTCGCGCCGAGGCACGCCGATAGCTTGCCACTGGATCCGACAGACCGCTCAAAACCCCGGCTAAGCATGGGCGACCGCGCGAACAGCATTACATCTGCCCATCGTGCCCGACGCCAACCGAGATCGATTCTGCTTCGATTCGCACTCGCGCGCGCATTCGCTCACACGACTGCCTGCTCCCTCATAGTAGTCACAGAATCCTGCATCGCCATGGTACCCCAGAACGGCCTCGGGATCGCGCGACCTCGCGGCCGGATTTGGAGTTTGGGAAGGTGCGTGGCCGCTTGCCGTGGCCGCCGAACCGCGCCCCGGCCGGGCACTGCGCGCAACTCGAACGTTTGGACTCTGAAAATATTTCCCAACGTTTGGACTTTAACTTTTTGTCGAGACTTGAAAAAATTTCAGAGTCCAAACATCGACCCGCGGCAAAAACTTTTCCGAGGTCGAAAAATCCGCGCTCGGTCAAGAGAATATGCGCGGCCTGGGCGTTTGGACTCTAACATTTTTTGGAGTGGATGGGAAAAATTTTCAGAGTCCAAAACACCGACCCGCGCGTGATGCTCTCCCGAGTTCGGAAAATCCGCGCCAGGTGAAAGCTATGCGCGCGACCTGGTCGTTTGGACTCTAAAAAATGTTCAAGTCTCATCACACCAACAAAAAGTTAAAGTCCAAACACCGACTCGCGGCTAAAGCTCTTCCGACTTGGGAAAATCCGCGGCGGGTGAGGGCTATCCGCGCGACCTGGGCGTTTGGACTTAACATTTTTTTGGTGTGAATCGACTTGAAAAAATTTCGAAGTCAAAAGTCTATAAAATTAATCTAATGCCATACAGTGTCAAAGTGCACAATTTTAATCGATATAATCATAACAATATATGTCATACAACAAAATCATCAAATAATCGTCAAGCAGCATTGCAAAGCTACGTGAGTCAATGCAAGGCAATGACAACGTATTTATCAATTAAAGTTATTGTTAAATTATAAAATAAAATTAAATTAAATTAAATTGAAGAGCTCAATTACGCCAATGTAACAGAGTGTCATACAAAATATATTGAATCACACACGTCCAAACGCTAAAGAAATATATCAAATGCACTCACCTGCCAGTCACCGTTTTGGGTAACTCAGAATAGACCGTCTTTCGTCGGGAATTGAGTTGATCATTGAACATT
>NW_027508310.1:47500-50000 GCF_947623445.1 Clavelina lepadiformis
AAACGTTCCGGCCGCCGCCAACACTCAGTCAAGAGCACCGACGGTGAACCGAAGGTGAGGCCGGGCACGCCAGTACACGCCTTGCGACGGACCGACGGCCCGAGCCCAAAATCCAACTACGAGCTTTTTAACCGCAACAACTTAAATATACACTTTTGGAGCTGGAATTACCGCGGCTGCTGGCACCAGACTTGCCCTCCAATGGATACTCGTTAAAAGTTTTAGAGTGTACTCATTCCAATTACAGGGCCTCGTTAGAGTCCTGCATTGTTATTTTTCGTCACTACCTCCCCGCGTCGGGAATGGGTAATTTGCGCGCCTGCTGCCTTCCTTGGAAGTGGTAGCCGTTTCTCAGGCTCCCTCTCCGGAATCGAACCCTGATTCCCCGTCACCCGTAAGAACCTCGGTAGGCAGATACCGTACCGACGAAAGTTGATAGGGCAGACACTTGAATGATTTGTCGCCGGTGCAAGACCGTGCGATCCGCAAAGTTATCCAGAGTCACCAACGAGCACGGGCCGAGGCCCGGTCGGTTTTTGGTCTGATAAATGCACGCCTCCGTGAGTCGGCGCTTTTCGCATGTATTAGCTCTAGAATTACCACAGTTATCCAAGTAACACGTACGATCAAATGAACCATAACTGATTTAATGAGCCATTCGCAGTTTCACTGTACGAGAGCTCGTACTTACACTTGCATGGCTTAATCTTTGAGACAAGCATATGACTACTGGCAGGATCAACCAGGTAGCTATTCGCAGCAAACGAGGCTGCTGCGGGACGACGGGCGCCCCGCGTTTCTTTTCACACGTTCTCCGTGTACATCGCTACTCAAACACTACGCTCGCGGCTTGCACGAGCTCCGAAAACCGTCGATTCCGGACGCTGCCCGGCGATTCGAGTGCAATACTCGCGCCGAGGCACGCCGATAGCTTGCCACTGGATCCGACAGACCGCTCAAAACCCCGGCTAAGCATGGGCGACCGCGCGAACAGCATTACATCTGCCCATCGTGCCCGACGCCAACCGAGATCGATTCTGCTTCGATTCGCACTCGCGCGCGCATTCGCTCACACGACTGCCTGCTCCCTCATAGTAGTCACAGAATCCTGCATCGCCATGGTACCCCAGAACGGCCTCGGGATCGCGCGACCTCGCGGCCGGATTTGGAGTTTGGGAAGGTGCGTGGCCGCTTGCCGTGGCCGCCGAACCGCGCCCCGGCCGGGCACTGCGCGCAACTCGAACGTTTGGACTCTGAAAATATTTCCCAACGTTTGGACTTTAACTTTTTGTCGAGACTTGAAAAAATTTCAGAGTCCAAACATCGACCCGCGGCAAAAACTTTTCCGAGGTCGAAAAATCCGCGCTCGGTCAAGAGAATATGCGCGGCCTGGGCGTTTGGACTCTAACATTTTTTGGAGTGGATGGGAAAAATTTTCAGAGTCCAAAACACCGACCCGCGCGTGATGCTCTCCCGAGTTCGGAAAATCCGCGCCAGGTGAAAGCTATGCGCGCGACCTGGTCGTTTGGACTCTAAAAAATGTTCAAGTCTCATCACACCAACAAAAAGTTAAAGTCCAAACACCGACTCGCGGCTAAAGCTCTTCCGACTTGGGAAAATCCGCGGCGGGTGAGGGCTATCCGCGCGACCTGGGCGTTTGGACTTAACATTTTTTTGGTGTGAATCGACTTGAAAAAATTTCGAAGTCAAAAGTCTATAAAATTAATCTAATGCCATACAGTGTCAAAGTGCACAATTTTAATCGATATAATCATAACAATATATGTCATACAACAAAATCATCAAATAATCGTCAAGCAGCATTGCAAAGCTACGTGAGTCAATGCAAGGCAATGACAACGTATTTATCAATTAAAGTTATTGTTAAATTATAAAATAAAATTAAATTAAATTAAATTGAAGAGCTCAATTACGCCAATGTAACAGAGTGTCATACAAAATATATTGAATCACACACGTCCAAACGCTAAAGAAATATATCAAATGCACTCACCTGCCAGTCACCGTTTTGGGTAACTCAGAATAGACCGTCTTTCGTCGGGAATTGAGTTGATCATTGAACATTGCAGTAGGAATAGGTTTAAGCGGAATAATAATAATAGCGGAAGGCTGATGCTCCAGGTAAATGTTTGCTTCGCTCATATATACTGAAAAGAAAAAAATTTGTGAGCAAGCAGTGCCGCAGGGAAGAATGCGATGGCAAAACGGACGCGTTGTGGAAATTACGGTAGTCCGAGGGCGCCAACTAGCGACAAAAAAGAAACACATTACGGTCGCTAGAGGAAAAATGCAAATAAATAGCAATTCAATCTTCCATGCTTGTATGTATGTATGTATGTATGTATGTATGTATGTATGTATGTATGTGTGTGTGTGTTTTTGTGAGTATGTACGCATGGAACGAACGTATTACGCGACGTCGGAATGGCAAAAAAAAAGAGCACACACCCAGGACGAACCGGGACGTGTGCCGAAAATT